>NW_028318299.1:300000-542500 GCF_062004578.1 Staurois parvus
AATCACCATGGAATGTGTATAAAATCAGCTGGCTATAATTACATGATCCCCTCCCATTGTGCCCTGGAGTCTGTAGCAGGTGTTAATCATTCAATTTACATGGTTAATGGTGTGAATTGTTGCCATAATGTCAGGGTAAAAAATGTTAAAATACTATATGTGAGAGACAGGAGGTCCCTAACTATTGTGATTGCGAACCAGTTGTCTTTTAGTCCAAAATGTTCACCTCGCTGCTTGTAGGTAGGTAGAGTCTACAGTCTCTATAGCAGGTGGCACTTGTCCGTAACGGTAATGCAGCTGGAGGAGGAAGCCGGGAGAAACTGGGTTGACCCTGGCAGCCATCTTAGGTCATGCAGAGTCTTTTTAAGTCCCTGCCTCCGGGTTTTGGCACTTATTTTTGGAGTGGCTAGTGTAGGGACCGGAGACCCATCAGGCAGGAACAGCACTGGCAGTAAGGAGAGGTTCTGGAGGAGTAAGGAAAGAGTAGGACTGATGTCTGCAGCTTCAGAAAGATCCGCTTTTGGTTGGACCGGCCAAGTCACATCCTGCTCTCCTTGTCAGATGCTGTCTTTAGCTCTGTATTTAACTATGTACTACTACACTTCTCTCTACTCCGGACTGTTGTAAGTGTCCTGGTCAGATCTTATTGTACTGTTTTACATGTTCTGCAATATATTGTTTTTGGCAATCTGGAACTCTGTGTTCACTACAGCCATGCTGCACCCACCCAACATGCTTTTAAAAAAATGTTCCATTTCCTTAAGCTGTAGGAATACTGCTACGATTTGACCCTTAGAAGTTGCTCTTCTACTTTGGGCCATTTAATTTTTTGGGGATTGTTTTGTCTCCCCAATGTTCAAGTCTTTATATTCTCTACTACCCAGCACTGCATACACCAGGTTACTTCCCTTGTGTTTGGGTGTTGGGTCTTTTGGATGTGCAAGCTTCTCTCTCAGAGTATTGTTGGGTTTGACGGACGTAAGGATGAGATGTTTGTAAACATCTGAGTTGTTCTGAAACTCCAGCTACATACAGGATTAGTGTCTTAACCCATGTGTTTTGCTTTTCCCCTCTCTGCAATGGTTCAGTGTGTTTGTGTCAGGGCTCCGGGTATGACCAGAGGTATGTGAACTGACACAGGGAAACGCAGGCTTCAGATATGTTATAACAATATAATTTATTAACACTAACAATACATAAACGCAGTGCAATACTAAAACATAACACAGTGCAAACGAACCAAACCACCCACAGATAACAATACATACAATGCAAGCGTCGTCAGGCAGGCCGGGTCAATTACAATCGGGCAGGTAGGAACAGGAGGAGCAGGCAGAGAGTAGTCAGGTCACGAGCCGTGTACAGCAACTAACGGGCAGGTAGGTACAGGGGGTCAGGCAGAGAATAGTCGGGGTCACAAGCCAGGGATCAAACAGGAGAGGTCAGCAGAGGTCCGGATCAGGCAGGGTCAGCAACGAATCAGTCAGACAGGGACAGGGACAGGAACAGGGACAGGGATGCAGGTAAAAAGATACAGGGCCCAGGAAAAACACACACCAAGGCCCAGACTGCAGGTCTGGCCATCCCTTAAATACACCTGCATAATCAGCTTCAGGTGTTTGGCTGGCTGCAGGGTTGAGTCTGATTGCTGAGAGCACCCGCTGGCCAGCCCTGGTACTGCAGCCCACAAGGCAGGTGAGTCCCACCATTACTGGCAAGTCCATTCCTGACAGTTTGCTTGACTTTGTGGATATTGGATGAAAGCCCAATCCATGTAGCCAGAATCTTTCAGAGCTCCTGTGTTGTTTGCGTTTTTTTTGTCTTTAGAGCCTGTCTTTATTATGACTATCTCAGTGTTGCAGAGTTTTAATAAACCCCAGTTTGAGTTTCAGGGGGTCGTGAGGGTAAAAGAACAGATATTGGTCCTTGTGGGTAGGTTAACACAGACTTCCTGGCTCCTTGGTGATTGGTTTATGTAATCATAACAAGGTGATTTCATAATTTTCCATACCTTCCATCATTTTCTTGGACAACCAACATCTGCTTTGACACAACCCATGATGATTGGATAAGGGTGTCTGTGCTATTTCTGTGGATATAAATGGTGGGGTACCATCCACAAAGGAAGTGGCTTGGAGAAGCTACAAAACATCTTCAACATTACAGATCAATGTGTCAATACCACTGTAGTAATGATAAACAAACAGAGGGCGCACCGGCCTAGTGCATTATCCTTTAAAATCATAAATGTAATGTAAAAAGGTAAGTGTTATACTCACAAAAGTCATAAAGGTGCACATGAGTACAGCACAAATACTTCGCAAATCATCAGTGTTCAAAAACGATGAAATATCTGAAGGCTGACACGTTTCAAGGACTTAGCCTCTTCCTCAGAGCCAGGAATCAATTAAATTTCACAGCTAGGCTCTGAGGAAGAGGCCATGTCCTCGAAATGCGTCAAACTTTAGATGTTTCATTGTTTCTGTACACTTTGATCATTTGCGGACTGTTTTTGCTGTACTCATGAGATGCATTTGAACCATTATGACTTTTGTGAGTATGACACTTACCTTTTTACATTTATGATTTTAAAGGATAATGCACTAGGCCGGTGCGCCCTCTGTTTGTTTATCATTACTGCAGTGCTTCTAGACCTCCCCAGTCTTGTGAGGGCAGCATGGCAAGTGCAACCCATGAAGGCCAAGTTCTGATTGTAGTCCACTAATGCCTTTGGGGCTACTCCCCAAGTGCAGGAAGATTGTTGTTTTCCAGCTGTTTGTCAACTACCACCACCAATGGCCATACACCATACAATGACCCGGATCAATGACAAACTTCAAAGAACACACCAAAATTTACATTATACTTTTTTTTTCATTGTAGTAAGTCCAATGTAAATGGTATGTAAGGAGATTTCTAAAAATATACATTTTGTTTTCCTTCTTCAGCGTCATCCAGTTATCTGATATTAGATGTGGTAAGTATATCAGATGTGGTGAGTATGTACAGAGTGAGTCTATAGGCCAGATTATATTGTGTATTTTGCAGAGTGTTCTTGATTAATATTCCCATATTGTGGATCATCTTTCAGTTTCCTATGTTTTTTTTTTTACAATGGTAGACAAGGCAACTCCACTTTCATTGTTGTACTAGTTACAGCCTCTTTCATTGGAGCTAATCCATCCGAAACAGGGTGATCTTCAATGACTGCTATCATGGGACTATAGAGGGTTCGGTTTGTTACAGCTCTGTCCTGAGGTTAGGGAGAGATTAGACTCCAGTGGTGCTGGAAAGCTCATGCCTTGTCCTAATTTAATTAACTCAAACATCCATTTTGGGTAGAGTAACTCAATATCTATAGATTTCCTGAAAAGGGGCATCTTGGACATCTTTCTCTCCATGTCCATTTTTCAATTCATTTTGTTTCCTATTCCACAGGTAGGGATTCTCATCCTGTATGTGCCATGGATTCATTATTACATCAGTGTTTATCACGTGAGTAAATGTTTCAGTTTTGTATCTGCTACACAGCTGGGTTCATACAGTTCCATGGTTCCAAAGTACTGAACTGAAAGCAACCAATCAGAAATATGCTTACACTATATCAATTTCTGGGTTACTAATCTTAGCACATCAGTTTTGTCCACTACTCTCCTCTAAAGAAAGAAATATACAGAGGATAGCCATGATTGAGTTGACCCCTGACCTGACCATCATACCTCTATGAACTTGCTGGACATTTTAATTGACGTGACGTTCCCGGAAGTGCTGCGGCAGCCATTTTGGATTCTGGAATCCCTGTGTGTTGGAGGTCTGGAGAGTAACGGTGCACTTCAGGTGTCCCCCAGAGCTACAAAGTGATAGTGCTGGATAGGAGTAGCAAGGGGGAATTACCTGGTGATCGGGAGACCCTCTACACACGGAAAGGGGATCGCATACTGGGCATGAGGAGTTGGATGCTGTCTTGCTGATTTTATCGTTTTTATATGTAAGTGGCTACAATAAATTTTATATATGATTATAATTTACATACTGATTCCTGGTCTGTTTGTGAGGTCCTGAGGACCAAGAGGATACCAATCTAAGGACACTCTGTACATATGTGGTTGATTACAAACTGGAATTTGTTTGTTTTAGGGTAATTATGCACTTTATATATAGTTTGCAGTGATATTTAAATTTTTTTTTTTTTTTTTCTCTCACATGAGTGCTGTGACACTGGAGTGTTTTTTTTGCATGATACACGTGTGGCACTTTAGTTCTGGGATTTAAAAGGTAATATACTATGTTGAGATTTTGTTTTTTGAGGTATTTGAAGAGCACCTGTGATTGATTTGCATCTTCTTCAGTGGAGTAGGAAGCGTCTTCCTATCAAGAAATTGATCTTTGTTTGGACACATTACTTGGACACTTTGCATATTGGGACTTTATTTATTTTTGTTCTTTTATATATATTTGATATTTTTTATTTTTTGGGTAATCTCTTTGGGTTTTGATCTTTTCACTATAATTGTGGGTTTTTGGGTTTAAGTCAATGAATATATATTTTATTAGTACTTCAGGGGAAGGATATTGATATGACTTTAAGGGATGGTTGAGGATTTTATATATATATGTGTGTGCTGATTTATACTTATTCTTCACCAAACTGTTACCACAAGGATGGAATAGCACAATTGTCTACAATGTCTTCGTATGATGGAGTATTACCAGTATTCTTCACTGAAATCCCTGAACTCAATAATTTGGAGGAGGATCTGCATACTTCCCTCAGACCCTCAGAAATGAGGTGTCTCTTCCATGGTCTACTTTTCCTTCGGCCACATCCTCAATATAAAAAAAATAGCTTAAACTGGTTGTAAAGGCAGAAAGTTTTTTCCTTCCTGCATTCTATGCAGGAAGGTAATAAAACTGTATGCAGTAGTCCTCCCTAATACTCACATGAGCCCCTTTTCGGTTCAGCGATTTGCACAAGAGCCATGGCTGACTTCTTCTCCTGATTAGCTAAGACAGCAGCCATTGGCTCCCACTGCTGTCAATCACAGCCAGTGAGCCAATGAGGAGAGAGCAGGGGATGGGGCCAAGCCGCAGCTCTATTTGTCTTATGGATGCATAAAGCCGGGCTCAAGAGTGAGCAGGCACCAGTGCCCCAATAGCAAGTGGTTTGCTATTGGGGGCACTGGTCAAGGGGGAGGAGCCAAGAGTGGAGCCATGGGCACCCAAAAAGAAGAGCATCAGAGCTGCTGTGTACAAAACCATTACACAGAGCAGGTAAGTATGACATTGTTGTTGATTTTTTTTAAAAGCCAAAACCTTATTACCACTTTAGATGGAGATGTCTCACTGCCAGAGTCATCAAGAGATGTGAGAACCTGGGCTTCTTTAACTTCATGGTAGCCCTTTAAATAAACTAAATATTGTATATATATATATATATATATATCCATATTGATACAATGTAAATATATCATTTTGTTTCTCTGTGTATAGGGTGAAATCTTGATATTATCTAATATTGGTGGTTCATTGCTGCTCTCTGACTTCCTACTTCCCTCCAGCTTGGTGCGTAAATATAATAATGATATAACTTGTTCCCAAACTACCAGAATTGAGTAGATTAAACAGTCACATGGGATGTACATAATTGTAGTTAATTTATGCTTTTTATTGGGGGGGGGGGGTTTGTGGTACTAGGGATGATTGGAGGGTATTTGTGCTAAGAGGGTAAATTGGGGGGGATGTGTTAGGATTGAGGATTGTGCTTTTTCTTTTGAGATTTGTGCTTTAGAGAGAGGATTCAAGCTAGGAAAATGGGGGGGCTCATACATGTGGGGGGGGGACATTTAACAATTTAGCACCTTTGCCCTGGTCTGTAGATGACCTTCTCCCAGCACTGCTTGAAATCGGTAAAGCTACAGAGTTAAAGTAGATGTAAACCTGATCAAAAGGTCATTTTCTCTGTGCACCATGTATCTTAAACCAATACGGAGATTTTTTTCCTCGCAACATCTGTTTTTCATCTTTTTTATTCATCCCTTTTCCCATCTCTGTTTCTGATCTCCTCCAGCCTCCTTCAGCCACTTCCTATCTACATGCACTTGCCACAGTTTCAGTTGCACAGGCATACTATAGCCTAGCTTCTTTGCACAATTTGTACTAGTTTGGCCACTTTTAGTCTTCACCAGAGGAACATGTGACAGGGTGACAATGCAGGATCACAATTAGGAGATACTGTAGGTGTCACCCCATAACAGCACGGTTGGCAACATTTTAAAATAATTAGGAAGGGCATCGTGAAGGGAACACTATTGGACATGGTCAATAAAATGGACGTTACTTCCTGGCTTATGGCTTGTAGTGTGGCACCCTTCCCCCTTTGCTTTGCTATATTTTAGACAAAATAGGGCCTTGGAGTACACAGAAGAGAAAGTGGCAGTAAAATAAGCCCCATGGATGGTGTCAGTGGCAGTCCTCTAGTACATCCTCCAGGATATGGACACTGAAGGACAATGCCCAAAACCCCAGGACCCCAAAGATCCAAGACACTTGGTAACTATTTAACAGGAATGCACGATCAAAGACCTTCATGGCAGAACCACCAATTAGTATTTCATCAAACACTGCATATGTAAAAGGATTAAAAATGACTTTCGAAACTACAATACTATATTAAAGCTTCCATGAGGTATAAGTGATTGGGTTTACAACTACTTTAAATAAATCTATACCTTCTCTTTAGTTGATCTGATTAAACATGTTTATACTAACATAATATTGAGGGAACACCACTGTTTTCTTTCCTTTATAGCATATTTGTGATTCCCAGTCTGGCACTGTGCCTCCGCTCACCTATCCTATAGACCGTCCGAAACGTGTGCCCCGGGGCATGAAGAAGGAAGGGTTTGCCCCTGTGCAGTATAATAATGGTGCCATGGACAGATATAGACATTATGCTTTATCACAGTCCAATATGGGTCCATGGGAATGTAGCACTACCCACTTGGGGGTTGCTGTTGAATTTAGGTCCTCCTATAAAACTGCACAGCCAGCCCGTTAGCATTTTTCACACAGCAGTCATCCTCAGAGAAAAATAAAACATTGAGCGTTGGTTTTGTTCTTTTATTGAGGGGATTAAACTTGGATGGGTAAGAGGTGTATAGGATGCCCAAGGGTACTGAACTCATGAATTAACTTCATGAACTATTCACAGCTTCTCCTTTCCTGAAGCACAGTCTCTGTTGGAGTTCTAGCCAGCAGCTCTAGTTGTAATACTCTTGTCCCCAGATGAACTTCTCCTCACCCAGCAGCCTGGTAACGTTCCTTCCTGACCAGGGGATCCGGCTCCTGTTCCTATAAGTAGAAGGGAGCCAATCTGGTTTCCCTGCAGATTGCTCCTTCCCCTATATGCCCAGGGGATGTAGGTGTACTGACTCAGATCCTCTCCTGCACAGCTTGTGGAATGGCTGCTGCTTCCAGGCCTATCATCTGGGCTGCTCCTCCCTTGCCAAAGAGGTGATCTTCTCTCGGGACCAGTGAGTCCTGAGCATTCTCCCTCTCTCTCCACCTAACTTCAGCTCCTGCTCTTCACACTCCTGCCACCACTCCCTCACTCCAACTGCTGCTACTGAGCAGGCTCTAACACCTTTTAAGGGAGTCCAGCCCCATGACAAGCCTCCTGTTGGGGAATTGCTGAGGTCCCTCAAAGGTGCAGCCAACCACTCTTCAAATCCACCCACTGTCTCCAAGGCCTCCTCTGAAAGCCTTAGAGCAGGGGGAAATTCCAGAGGGGCTGGCCTGCACAGCCTCTCAGTCTTCACCAGAATTTGAACCCTCTGGCTATTGCACCTGAGCTGTTATACAGCTCCAGTCTAACCATCAGGGATCTAACTTCACCTAATGTAGCTATGATGTATAAAATTACCCAATGACAGCATAAATGTGCCCCAAAGTACTAGATGACACTTATGCAGCTTAACATTTTTCACAAATGGTACTCCATCCCAAGTTGGCTGAAGTCAGGTAGGCATTTCTTTCACTAGCAACAAATCACCAGTAGCCGGAGACATAGAAAGGCTTCCAGTCTCCCTCTGTAGCCAGATGCAGCAAGATCTCTGTTGCTGGCTTGAACACTGATTAATCTTGATCGGTAGCAATGGAAAGGACATCTCATTGCCTTAGCTACATATTGAATCCACAGGGTCAAAAAGGAAGTGAGCCACATGTGACACAAGAGCTCTATGCATATGGAACAACACAAAATTGTAAACTCGTGGCTATGAATGCAGCCAAGGCACATCTTGAGGGATGGTGGGAATACTGTGTTTGGCATAGCACCTGTGGTGGTGGCTGGCACAGACAAGCAGGGTCCCGGCACATCTGGAGGAATGTTGGAGATGGCGGGTTTGCAATAGCACCATCAGCACATGCAGGGACTCCCGCTAGCTAGCTCCAGCCAAGTGAGTACTGCTTGGCAGGATCTAGGGGGCTTCTGGGGTGGGATGCACCCCCCCAGATTTCAGTTACACATCCCCCAAAAGCCCCCTCTACCCTACTGCCTGGCCATCTCTCATTCCGGCACACTGTATACACACACAGCCTAACCACACATCACATAGTTTGAATCCGATCATCTGCCTGACTTTTTCTGCTCATCAGCTATCTTTATTGTTAGTGTTTTTTTATATGTGGGCCAATACAATTCCTCTTCTTCCAATGTGGCCCAGGAGTGTCGAAAGGTTGGACACCCCTGCTGTAGAACATATTAGTTAAGATGTGTGAATAGTTTTATAGCTCCTCTGGAGTTGCAAAGTCAAAGTATTCTAAATTGGAGGTTAATGGAGGAAAATATTTATAAAATGATCACAATAAACAGCTGTAGCACTCCTCAGGTTTAGCTAGGGGGAGCTAGACAAGTTTTTATTCAGAGGCAGGACAGCAGCCTGGAATGAGTCAGCCTGGGTATGAGTCAGCCACGTAACTTTACCTCAGGGCTGAGAGCTCTGCAGGTCAGTATCCATGCAGACTATGAATTACTGCTCGTTACAAATCCCGATATTTACTGCACTGAGAGGCAAAAGCCTTTAAAAAAAAAAATGGTTTGTCCACATTATAACAATTGTTACTATCTGCAAATTCCAAAGGTTGAGTCTGATAGTGCCAACAGCCGGAGGGCTGAATGGCAAAAAATAAACAAAGAGGGAGATAATCCCCACTGAACCTAATACTTAACTTTCTGTACTGAAAGCCCAATTCCGTAAAACCTTGGCTTGAACCCAAGTGGGGCTTCACCCATAGTACAAGGGTCAATTTCTCATTTAGGTCTAGGGAACATAGAAAAGAAGATCTACTTACCTGATCTTCTACTATTTCACACTCACCGGTCTAAACTCCTGACATCACCAACACCAAATGCAGTAATGGCACTGAGGGAAAGTCCACAGTCAGAGCATGGGGGGGCGCCGTCTTCCAGAGGAGCACACAAGTTAAGTGCCCAGAGTTGGGGTTTAATTTTTAAAATTTCAAAAGTAAAAGACCCAACAAAGAAAAGACAGTACAAATGGACTTTATTACCTTTATTATGCAGGAAAGCCTCTTCTGTGCTCCTCTCTGATTTACTTTCTCTGCGTTACTGCATCTTGGCTTTTTTATTTTAGGACTAGGCTCCTCCATCTGCAATTTGAGTCTCCAATGAGAATGCACATATTGGCCACTGATTGGACATGAGCATGGTAGTGGGCAGGGCTTAGTCATGAAGTCAGGAAAATTCAGGCCCCAGTAGTAATATAAAACAAAATCACAAGCACGGACAATGCTTCCTAAAAATTGAATAATTGACACCTTGTGTACTTTTAGGCAGGACTGTAATTGCGCCCAAGTTAACTTTAAAGCCAGTCTGTACAGACTGAAGCATGGAGGCGGTCATTGATGAACCCCTTGGGAAAAACTGGCATAGAACAAGTATGTAGGCAGTGAATCAGAACTCTTTATCTGCAAATGGATTCATGAAAAAGGTAAGACCAACGGGTAAACCCGACAGTCACGCATCTAGGAGATCGGTGTTGGCATCCTCCATATTATTCTGTGTCATCTCATGGGTTCAACAATCACATCAATCAGCTAAGCTGCTCTTTAAAGTCAGCGCTAGGGAGGGGATTAGGGAGGGGCCTCTGAAGTTAGAAATTACTGGTTTTCCCCACAACAGCCAATTGGATTCAAGCTTTCATTTCCCAGTAAAGTTTACTCTCATTGGCTGCTCTGAGGCAATATGGACAGTCTTTACTTTGGAGACTCGGATAGACAAGGTCTATCGTATCAAATGGTAGAACTGGTGTTAGTGAGACGCTTTATCAGTTGTTACAAGAAGTAAATCTTTAGATCCAAATGAATAAAATATATCAATATTGAGAAAAAATAATAATATTAAAATGAATAACAATTTTCTTTCAGGGCTCCTCAAAGACAGGCCTCCTCGCTCTTCTGTTGGTGATGGTGTTGGAATTGTTGGCTATGTATTGGTATCACTCCGGCAAGAAATGTGTAAGTGTGGGATATCTCTGTGTCATTCATTAAATATACTTTTCCTTCTCTCAGTAACAATTTCTCTTTTTTATCTTTCTCATATAAAAGGTCTTACTTTTTGCGCAGTCGGTTTCCCCATTCCTGTATGCTGGGCTGTTATTATCAACAACCACGAGTGTAAGTAAATCACCATAAAAGGGGCAAAATGATGGCACAAGTAATAAGTGAACTTTCCAGCCATTCAGGCTGTTTTGCAGAGACTGGATATTTTAATTTTTATACATTACAGGTGAAACTCGAAAAATTAGAATATCGTGCAAAACTTCATTTATTTCAGTGCAGCAACTTAAAAGATGAAACTAATATATGAGACTCATTACATGCAAAGCAAGATAGTTCAAGCCGTGATTTGTCATCATTGTGATGATTATGGCTTACAGCTCATGAAAACCCCAAATCCACAATCTCAGAAAATGAGAATATTGTGAAAAGGTGGAATATTCTCGGCTCAAAGTGTCCCACTCTAATCAGCTCATTCAGCCATAACACCTGCAAAGGGTTCCTGAGCCTGTAAATGGTCTCTCAGTCTGGTTCAGCAGGAATCACAATCATGGAAAAGACTGCTGACCTGACAGTTGAGCAGAAAAACATCATTGACGCCCTCCATAAGGAGGGAAAGCCTCAAAAGGTAATTGCAAAAGAAGTTGGATGTTCCCAATGTGCTGTATCAAAGCACATTAATAGAAAGTTATGTGGAAGGGAAAAGTGTGGAAGAAAAAGGTGCACAAGCAGCAGGGATGACCGCAGCCTGGAGAGGATCGTCAGGAAAAGGCCATTCAAAAGTGTTGGGGACTTTCACAAGGCGTGGACTGAGGCTGGAGTCAGTGCATCAAGAGCCACCACACACAGACGAATCCTGGGCATGGGCTTCAAATGTCGTATTCCTCTTGTCAAGCCGCTCCTGAACAACAATCGTCTTACCTGGGCTAAAGAAAAACAGACCTGGTCTGTTGCTCAGTGGTCCAAAGTCCCCTTTTCTGATGAGAGCAACTTTTGCATCTCATTTGGAAACCAAGGACCCCGAGTATGGAGGAAGAATGGAGAGGCCCAAGGACCCTGAGTATGGAGGAAGAATGGAGAGGCACAAGGCCCCCGAGTATGGAGGAAGAATGGAGAGGCACAAGGACCCCGAGTATAGAGGAAGAATGGAGAGGCACAAGGACCCAGAGTATGGAGGAAGAATGGAGAGGCCCAAGGACCCTGAGTATGGAGGAAGAATGGAGAGGCACAAGGACCCCGAGTATGGAGGAAGAATGGAGAGGCCCAAGGACCCCGAGTATGGAGGAAGAATGGAGAGGCACAAGGACCCCGAGTATGGAGGAAGAATGGAGAGGCACACACTGCAAGATGCTTGAAGTCCAGTGTGAAGTTTCCACAGTCTGTGTTGATTTGGGGAGCCATGTCATCTGCTGGTGTTGGTCCACTGTGCTTCATGAAGTCCAGGGTCACCGCAGCCAACTACCAGGAGATTTTGGAGCACTTCATGCTTCCTTCCGCAGATGAGCTTTATGGGGATGCTGACTTCATTTTCCAGCAGGACTTGGCACCGCCCACACTGCCAAAAGCACCAAAACCTGGTTCAATGACCGTGGGATTACTGTGCTTGATTGGCCAGAAAACTCGCCTGACCTGAACCCCATAGAGAATCTATGGGGCATTGCCAAGAGAAAGATGAGAGACATGAGACCGAACAATGCAGAAGAGCTGAAGGCCGGTATTGAAGCATCCTGGTCTTCCATAACACCTCAGCAGTGCCACAGGCTGATAGCTTCCATGCCACGCCGCATTGAGGCAGTAATTGCTGCAAAAGGGGCCCAAACCAAGTACTGAGTACATATGCAGCTTCTACTTTTCAGAGGTCCGATATTGTTCTATGTACAATCCTTGTTTTATTGATTGCATGGAATATTCTCATTTTCTGAGATTGTGGATTTGGGGTTTTCATGAGCTGTAAGCCATAATCATCACAATGATGACAAATCACGGCTTGAACTATCTTGCTTTGCATGGAATGAGTCTATCTCATATATTAGTTTCACCTTTTAAGTTGCTGCACTGAAATAAATGAACTTTTGCACCATATTCTAATTTTTCGAGTTTCACCTGTAAATATATGTAACAAACAAAATCTTTAAAAACACCAAGAAAAGATGCACGTAGATTGCATGAACAATGGTGACTTGGATTGTAAAGTCCCTGGAGACTACTGATTTCAGGTTGACGTGTTTCATGGGAAACCCACTTCCTCAGGACCTCAGATCTCCACCAATAAATAAGTCACTATAATGGATATCCATCCCGTATGATAAAAGAGAATGGGAGACGCACAGGAAAAATGGGGAAGGAGGGCAACAAGCTGAGGGATGGCGGGGGGTGCCTGGTGCATGTATAGCACTGGAAATAGGAAAAAAGATTCCAAAATAAATCCGTTAAATAAGAAAAAAATCATTTGTCCTCACAGATCTACATGGCCAGGGCTGTACCCCCTGCCCCAGAATACAAACAGAACTTACCATTAAATGTACCATTCAGAGCAGACATATAAGAATTTGGACTCCCAAAGAAAGTTTCATAAGTCCTCATAAGATGTATAGGGAACCGATATAGATGCCTGAGCCTGCAAGGAGAAAACCAAGCAGACAGCCTGTATTAAAATTGCTACAGGCATGCCTCGGTTTACAAATTTAATTCCTTCTGCAGGACTTTTCATATAGCAAAAAATTTGTAAACCAAAACGCTGTTTCCCATAGGAATGCATGGAAAACCAATTAATCCGTTCCGGAGGTCAGAAAATAGTAAATGCTACTAAAATACGAATAATCCCCCTGCCCACAGACCCCCACAACCACTGGCCAGGGTTGTGGGGAAGAGGTCCTTGTCCCCATCAACAAGCCCCTCTGCCCCAAAGCACCCCCCCATGTTGAGAGCATGTGGCCTGGTATGGCTCGCTCATCCCCCCCTTTCCTGACCTGCCGGGCTGCATGCTCGGATAAGGGTCTGGTATGGATTTTGGGGGGGACCCCAACAGCATTTTTTGTTTACATTTTGTTGTGGGAGTTCCCCTCAAAATCCATACCAGACCCGAACATCTTGGTATGGATGGGAGGGGGGACCCCACACCATTTTTTTATTTATTGTGCTGCTTTTTAAATGTAATTACGGCTTCTTTTTTTTCTTCACTATAGCTCAGAAATTCAGCTGTCAGCTTTCCCCCAGCTAAAAGAAGGAAAGTTTACTTTTAGTTTATTTCCCTGAGTTAAAAAAACAATGTCTCCTTTTAGTTTCTTAAAAGAAACAAAGTCTCCGTTAACACCGGGGAAAGTGACAGCTAATTCTGTGAGCTATAGTGAAGGGAAAAAAAAGCCAGAAATTGCATTTAAAAATCAGCACCGATATAAACTTCATATTGCAAAAAAAATTTGTAAACCGAGGCATTATTTTCAATGGATTTTCATTCGTAAACTGAAAATTACGTTAACCGAGGCTTTTGTAAACCGAGGTATTACTGTATATGTAATCAGGTTATCAAATAACTCTGTAAGGTTACTAGAAACTTCGATCTTCTCACCGAGCATACAGCTTCCCTGGGTCTCTCCAAGATGGCGTCCAAATGATCTGGAGCTATTCCCTGAGCTCCAGTTTGTGTTCCGGCTTAGAATGCATCAGGAAGTAGATCAGAAGTGATGTTGGTGCTCTATTTTTTATGTTTGAACCTGGGCATTTAAAAGAGCTACTTTTACTGTTTGTATGTATGTATTGTAATGACTTTTGGGACTGTTTATTAAAAAATTTATATTATCCCAAATTTGGGAATCCCAGCTGACTGTTAGGGGTTAACATTCTAGAGTGAATTTCAAGTGAGATTCCAAGAGGTTACCACACACACAATGAGTGGAAGAAACTGGTCTAAGAGACAATGAGAGTCAAACACCACTATTTGGATGTCTGCAGGTGAGCATATAGGAGGTCTGAAAGTGACAATGGTGAGAGGAAATCCTCATTGTCTTATCTCTCCCAAAAGCTTGGAAAGTGTGTGATGACCAAACAAACTTCTTGAGATGTCACAATAGCTATTGAATACTGAGGTTTAACTCCAGTCCAGTCTGTTTACCCAACAATGGATGAGGTTCTCCTCACATTTCCTTGAACTGTATACACAGTATAGGGTGAAACCTGGGTCATTTAAAATAAGAGTTTGGGATACATGAACTGAGACATTATCAAAAAGCATATTACCAACACCTTTTTATCAAGGGAAATCTATTCGATAAGGTTTGGTATTGCATCCCACTCAGCTAAGTTTAAAGTGATGAAGAAGAAGATGATTTGTGAATTGGGGTAAATTTTATATTTCCAAAAAGAAATCAGCTATTCCAATACAGTTTAAATATCAGGAAAATGAGAAACCAAATGTATTTACATCTTTCTATGGTCCTTATCCAAGAGTTAGTAGTGAAATCAACTATACTTGAATAGGGCATATATTTGATACATAAAGACATTTTGTTTCTATCAAAGGATGAGTCATCATTAAGACCACCAATTCATTTGTGATACCGGACTGTCCCCAGTGGACAGGTGAGGAATATCTCTAGGTGCGCACACTTCTCAACCGGCCAATCAACAAGCCTGTTGGGAGGTCCCTCGAAACAAAGGTCTTAGATGGTTTAAAAGACCAGACACCTCAAAAATCCAGGGATCCATGAATCCATCATTCCATCAATCAAGAAGCCATCGATTCATCCATCTGAATCTGATCTGATTTTCTTCCAAGATTCTGAATTTCCTCCAAGCTTCCAATCTTCTGATCTGCTAAAACTTCTGCAACAGCTTCTAAGACTGCTGTAACTTCTAAATTATCTCTTATCTACCCTGTTGCTACTATATACTGCACTATACCTCACTTGCTACCTGCGGCCATTTTGCTGAGGACTTCCAGCTGCCATTTTGAAGGAAGAGATTTCCACCAGAGACGCTGATGCTCAGTTAAATTCTGGGAGTGGTGAGACTGTGCTAGAATATTGTAATTTTCTTTGATATTTCCAATTTTCTAAAGACTTATAACATTTTATTGTTAGGAATGTATTAAGGTCCTCTAAATTATCATTAACATAACTGTTTGAATATTGTATTGAGGTTATATATTACATACTAACTAATTTGTGGTGTTGTGTGGTGCAAATTATCAGAGATACTTTCTTATTTTTCTATGGCCACGAAAAATGAGAAATAATCCCTCAAAATTTGATATTTTCCCTTTAAATTGAAATGATATATTGTATGATCCCATATCAAGATTAGCATATTATATTTTTGATTGTGTGTAGGAGTATATATTCATCACCAGTTTTTTGCGTTTGTATTAATATATATAAATTTTGTACATAAATAAATGTATTTATTTATCAAAAGGCAAATTTTGTGTATTTGGTACGAATCATACTGGTAAAAAGGACTCAAGGTAAATTATTAAGTGGTGATCAAATTATTAAGCTGTCCAAATTATTGGTTCATTAAATATTTGCCGTATTTTAACGGGTGGAGGCACTGCGATATTTT
Organism: Staurois parvus; assembly: GCF_062004578.1. Classification (NCBI taxonomy): domain Eukaryota; kingdom Metazoa; phylum Chordata; class Amphibia; order Anura; family Ranidae; genus Staurois; species Staurois parvus. The sequence goes on from NW_028318299.1 coordinate 316,138, forward strand.
GTTTAAGGGAGAGGACACCGCCCTACATATTTAGAATAAATTATTACATAAACCACCACAGTATGTACTGGTATATATGTATGTATGTATGTACTGGAATGTATGTATGTACTGGTATGTATGCATGTACTGGTATATATGTATGTATGTATGTACTGGAATGTATGTATGTACTGGTATGTATGCATGTACTGGTATATATGTATGTATGTATTTATTCTGCTGGAAAGCATGTTGGGGATCTTTGTATTAACAGGTAAGGTGTGCAATCAATACCTTTACCTGCAAGTGAACTCATCTATCTAATAGAGTGGAAAAGCTTTGCCAATATTCAGATGTTTTCAGATCTGCCAAAGGGAGGATCTCAGATTACATTTAGAACCAGTACAGGAAAGGGGCACATGAGTAGGATAATCCACCAAGCAATACACAAATTCTCCAGCACTCAGTCCAGCTAATCAGCAGAGAAAACCTAATTCCACTTTATGAACAGTGACGGAGGTTTTTATTCCAAGGATCTGCAAATACACTTGAAACCACTCAGCCGGGTCTGTCAGGTCAAGGCTCCTCTGACAAATGCCGTCCTAAACTATATGAGCTTCCAACACAGGGTGTACTGTTTAGTGCCTTCACCATGTTTGACAGATTGTCTTCTTTTGTGTGCTGGTAGAGATACAATGCTGATGTCCTTAATACTTTAACTTCACAACTTTTTTTTCTTGGCAGCACCCTAATACTGGAGGCAGTGAAGAGGACAATATGAGCATGGTATAAGAGGCCAGAACAGGAGCAGACTCCAGAATCCACTCTGGTGTAAAACCAATGATGAAGTCCTGGGTGATGGCTTTCTCTGAAGCATGGTGCTTTAAAAGGGCCTATATACACCTAATATATTGATCTGTCTCCCTTCCTTTCCCTTTCCCCCTCTCTTTCCCTTGCTTTCCCTTCCCATCCCTTCCCTTCCCCATTTTATTTTTCTCTCCCTCCCACCAAGAGCTCCACTTTGTCCAAGTACAGCCTGAATTAATCTATCCTCCCTATCCCACAATGTGTCCACAAGGGCTTATATCCATGATTCCCCCTCCCCCACTGCCAAATAATATTCCCTCTCTTCCCTGGCCTTGTGATTTTTTTTCTACGTTGCTCTATAAAGGGAATAACTTATACATTCCGCTTTTGAGTTTATTTTTGTATATGACACAAAGCAGATTGATTTTTCATAATAAAAAATAACTGTTTTACAACATTTTCTTGCATGGTGATGTGAACAGCCAGAGCGAATGACTGTTTAAATGGAAGGCATTGTGTAATGAGAACTTCCTCTAATTTAACTATAAAAATCAGTGTAAACTCTGTGAAGTCATCATTTCCATGGTTCCTTCAGGATATAGATCGAATCAGGAAATGATGAAACAAGCCCAACTCATGGGGAACTTCAATCCAGGTATATCCTGAAGATCTAGACCTAGCTACTAGCAACAAGCAAAGTCCCCTATGGTGCCAATCCATGGTGGCTGACCTATGTAAAGTTGACCATAGGTGGGTCATTGGCTTTTGTTCAGCCAGCGGGCTGAGCGAAAAAAAATTAACAGATTCTTCTATCCAAGCAAGTGAAGCGGATGGAGAAATCCTCCCCTGGACATTGTATTCTGACAACAGTAGTCTTTGCTGTCAGAACACGTTGATCAACAGCTGCTGCTGATTGGCTGCAGCCACTGATTTCCAAACATTTTGGGGGCGTGGCCTGGCTGGAGCCTGGGCTGAGAATGTTACATCCATTCACAGTGGATTTTCAGAGATGTGCAGTTTATGGAATACTTTCTCTCCTACATATTTTGACATCTGGAGCAGAGAGGAGAATCTAGCGTTTGACTTTTGTCAAACAGGGACGGCCACACATGGATTAAAATTCAGCCATTACCTGCTGAACTGGACACATTTTGATCCATCTATGGCTAGATTTAAACTTCCAGCTGAGGCTCCTGCATCTAGGTCCAATGTCACTCTCATCAAGGATTGGTTCACACCAACATACACTTGCTGCCATGCTCCTTGGATGCATTCCTTTTATTTGACCTGGGGGTTGGTATCTGGGGGTCCCCTTAATTTTAGTTGAAGTTTGAAAATACCGAAAAGCCCCCTGCCTGCAAATCACTACAAACACCGGGCCAGGATGTTGGGGAAGAAGCCCTTGTCCTCACTAATTTAGGGTCAAGGTGTTTTGCATGGGACTCGCCCCCTGGCAAGGTAGCCCCTATATTGAGGGCATATGGCCTGATGTGGTTCAGGAGGGAGGGGGGTACACACTTGTTATGCTCCCCCTTTCCTGGCCACCCAAAATGCAAGTTTGGATATAGGTCCTCCCTTTTAGATTGTAAGCTCTAATGAGCAGAGCCCCCTGATTCCTCTTGTATTGAATTGTATTGTAACTGTACTGTCTGCCCTCATGTTGTAAAGTGCTGGGCAAACTTATGGCGCTATATAAATCTTGAATAGTAACAATAATTTGGGGGAAGCCTACACTTTTTTCTTGTTTTTTTTTTTTTGCATGGTAAACCACTTTAAAATCTATTTCAGACTGGAAAGGCCTGGTATGGAATTTGGGGTGGACTCCACACCTTGTTTTTTCATGAGGTAGTTCTTAAAATCCATATCAGACCTAAAGGGTCTAGTATGAACCTAAAGGGAGAGATGCATTTTTTTGGTTTACATTATTCCCACTGTGTGTACATATTCACCTTTCCATCAGCAATTTATTATTATTTTATTATATTATACAGGATTTATATATCGCCAACAGTTTGTGCAGTGCTTTACAAAATGAAGGTAGACAGTTAAAATACAATTTGGTACAAGAGGAAACAGAGGGCCCTGCTTGTTAGAGCTTACAATCCCTGTGTCAGGGCTCCCGGGTATGACCAGAGGTGTGTGACTGACGCAGGGAAACGCAGACTTCAGATATGTTATAAACAATGTAATTTATTAACACTAACCATACAAACATAAACGCAGTGCAATACTAAAACATAACACAGTGCAAACAAACCAACCAACCACCCACAGATAACAGTACATACAATGCAAGCGTCGTCAGGCAGGCCGGGTCAATATCAGTCGGGCAGGTAGGTACAGGGGGAGCAAGCGGAGAATGGTCGGGGTCACAGGCCAGGTTCAGCAGGTAGCGGGCAGCGTGGTACAGAGGGTCAGGCAGAGGAGAATGGTCAGACAAGCCAGGGATCAGAGCAGGGTCAGCAGAGAATCAGACAGGAACAGAGAACAGGAACAGGATACAGGGCCCAAGAGAAACACAACACCAAGGCAGAGTCTGCAGGTCTGAATGTCCCTTAAATACACCAGTATAATTAGTTCCAGGTGTTTGACTGGCTGCAAGGTTGAGTCTCTGATTGCTGGGAGCACCCGCTGGCCAGCCCTGGTACTGCAGCTCATAAGGCAGCTGAGTCCCACTATTGCTGGCCAGTCCATTCCTGACACCCTGGCTGAATTTGCAAAGTGTGAATGAGTCACTAGTTGTTAGGACACTGGCAGGTGCCAGCTCCCTAACAACCAGGAGGAAACTGTCACAATTAGCAGTGCTAATATTACTCACAGTGCAGCTGGAGATTCATTCAGCCTTTTGCACAGGAGAGTCCATAAACTATACACAGTGCAGTGGTCTCCTGCTGGTTGAATATTCACAGCCTACAGTGTCCAGGCTATTTTTTCTAATGGTGAATGTTAACTCTTAAGATTGAATGTTCTTAGGCTATTTTTCTCTTAGGATCTTCAATTTTCAGTTGACTGTTCTTATCTCTGCCTCCTGTAGTTTTCTGCAGGCAGTCAGAATTAGGTGGGGCCTGCTGGGTCGCTCCAACAGTGCTGCCTTCTGCACAGAGAATGTACAGCACTGTCATGATGTCACTGCTATTTTTACAAGTTGTGACTTACTTAACATATGCTACCTATACCATATACAATTCCCCAAATCATGAAAAATAAATAAAGAATCAAAAAATAAAATAATATCAAAAAGTGTCCATAATAAACAATAATCGCCAAATTCAAATCAGTGTATAAAATCATATACTTGTGTCCTTCAAAAATTATAAGGTTATAAAGTGGTAATTCCAAAAAAATCCTGGTGTTTGAGCCTTCCAAGTCACTCCCATGAACAAAGTAAACCTAAAAAAAAGATAATTTACATAGTGCGTGATCCTTGATAAACCAATATTTAAACAATACACTGTGTAAAAAACACACCTGACCACTGACAGTGAAAAAGTGAGTTAATGTGTCAACTGTGACAGTGAATCAGTGCAAAAACGAACATCAAACAACAAGTGTCAATATCTGTGCACACTTCTATTGTGTAAGGAGTAAATACCATTACCAAATTGAATTAATAATCACGCCTTAAAAATCACCAGGGTATGATACAATTCCAAAGAACGCACTCCAAAGAGATCTTTAAGATGTCATCACAGCCTTATGGATAAATCTCCTTGATGTAATCTGGGTAAAGCAAACCTGTGTACTCCATACTCCTTCTATGCATACTCCATACTCCTTCTATGCATACTCCATACTCCTTCTATGCATACTCCATACTCCTTCTATGCATACTCCATACTCCTTCTATGCATACTCCATACTCCTTCTATGCATACTCCATACTCCTTCTATGCATACTCCATAATCCTTTTAAGCGGAGTTTTCTTCAAAAAATAAACTCAGGCCACCTACTCTTCTTTAGCCGCTGTATTAAAGCTGATGGCTCCCGGTATGTGGTAGGTGCATATCCCAGGAGGTTTGATGAGTGGAGGAGCTATCATACTCACCTAGGCAAGGGGCAGGTGGAGCTCTTTAGATGGACCTCTTACATTTTAAGAGCTCTTTTATGCAGTGGTTAATACTCCTTGGACATCTTAGAGCAATGTGTTAAATGTGAGGATCTTCCACATAGCTCAGCATCTCAAAATTGCCTGTTAAGATTACAATTCTTTTATGGCAGAGGTAAAATGTAATAGGTCCATCTGAAGAGCTACACCCGCTTTTACAAAAAAAAAAAAAAAAAAAAAAAGGTACAACCACAAGTGTGTGTTTCTCCTTCATTCAAGGTGTCCACATTAGGCCTGTTCTTTATATAATAGGATGAATTTAGTTTTATTACAGTTAAAAGGGGAACAGAGGTAATACTTATAAGCACTTATACTTACCTGCTCTGTGTAATGGTTTTGCACAGAGCAGCCCCAATCCTCCTGTTCTCAGGTCCCCTGCTGGTGCTTTTGGCTCCCCACCAAGTGCCCCCATAGCAAACCACTTGTGCTCTCTCCTGAGCTGGCTCCATAGAAGACACACAGAGGTGGTTCGACCCTGCCCCCACTCCCTCCTTACTGGCTGTCATTAACAACAGTGGAAGCCAATGGCTCCTGCAGCTGTGTTTGCAGCTATGAGTAGAGAGAGAGCTGGGAGAGCCGCTGCTCTCATACAGAATGTTATATTCAGATCAGGCTTAGGTAAGTATAATGGTGGCTGGGGAGGGAGCTGCATGCAGAAGGTTTTTTTTACCTTGATCCATAGAATGAAATGAAGTTAAAAAAAAAACCTTTTGGCTTAAAAATCACTTTAATCCAATTTCTGCCATGTAGACAAAAGAGAAAGTGATGTTTCAGCATTGAGGGGAATTTTCTGTCACACAATTATTCCTGATGGAAAATATCTCTTCACTTTCTGTTCTGGTGAAAACTCAGAATATTCAGATTTCCATCAGTTTCTGTCTCAGTGACAACACCAAGACACACAGAGATGATGCCTTTACCTTGGGGGAACAGCAATAAAGCCATGGCAGAGGTTGTTAATTCTTCCTCACTGCATGTAAAATATAAAAAAAGGTTTTGGCTTTAGATTCACTTTGATGATGTTGACTATCCAAATGTCAGCAACATTCTGTGAGTCCAAAAATATACTGACAATGAGTAGTATGAACTTCCCATCATTACTGCACACAGGGCCGTCTAGCTGCAGTATGTCCCTCCCCATGCTTTAGTGCATCCAGGAGGGTCAGGTGCAGCATCCAGCACTGCTTCAGGAGGGACAGGTGCAGCATCCAGCACTGCTTCAGGAGGGACAGGTGCAGCATCCAGCCCCACTTCAGGAGGGACAGGTGCAGCATCCAGCACTGCATCAAGAGGGACAGGTGCAGCATCCAGCACTGCTTCAGGAGGGACAGGTGCAGCATCCAGCACTGCTTCAGGAGGGACAGGTGCAGCATCCAGCACTGCTTCAGGAGGGACAGGTGCAGCATCCAGCCCCACTTCAGGAGGGACAGGTGCAGCATCCAGCCCCACTTCAGGAGGGACAGGTGCAGCATCCAGCACTGCATCAAGAGGGACAGGTGCAGCATCCAGCACTGCTTCAGGAGGGACAGGTGCAGCATCCAGCACTACTTCAGGAGGGACAGTCACAGCGTCCAGCACTGCTTCAGGAGGGACAGGTGCAGCGTCCAGTCCCGTTTCAGGAGGGACAGGTGCAGCGTCCAGCCCTGTTTCAGGAGGGACAGGTGCAGCGTCCAGCGCCGCTTCAGGAGGGACAGGTGCAGCGCCCAGCGCTGCTTCAGGAGGGACAGGAGCAGTGTCCGGCCCCGCTTCAGGAGGGACAGGTGCAGCATCCGGCCCCGCTTCAGGAGGGACAGGTGCAGCGTCCAGCACCGCTTTAGGAAGGACTGCATTTGGGGTGTCATTAACTTAATATTGGCACCTGCTGCAGATCACAACGCAGTGCATTTTGAATGCGGTAAAGGAAAGAAGCGCACAGAATGCAGGTTTCCAGCACCGCGTCTGGTGGGAACTGGCCCTTAATGAGTCCTAAATGAGTAGAAGCTGATTATTTGGGACTGCTCCCTGAACCTAGAAAATAGAGTAAAGCTGATTTCACTCAACCAATTATGTTCCAGCAAAAATCCATTTTTTTGTTTTCTTTCTCTTTTTTTTTTAATTTTCCTCACACATGGCTGAGTATACTAAGTGAACTTTGCTTCACCTTATTTACTAATATTCATGCTGCAACATTCTTGAAAGTCGCACTCAATGCTATGGAGTTGATTTACTAAAACTTCAGTGGGACAAAATCTGGTGCAGCTCTGCATGGAAACCAATCAGCTTCCAGGTTATATAGTAAAATCTTCATTGGGCAGCACAGTGGCTGAATGGTTAGCATTTCCACTTGGCACTACCAAGATCATTGGTTCAAATCCCAATCACAGCACCACCTGCCTGGATTTTGTATGTTCTCCCTGTGCCTGTGTGGGTTTTCTTCAGGTACTCTGGTTTCCTCCCACATTCCAAAGACATGCTGGTGGGTTAATTGGATCCTGTCTAAATTGTCCCTAGTATGTGTATGTATGAATGTGAGTTAGGGACCTTAGATTGTACGCCCCTTGAGTGTCAGGGACTGATGTGAATGTACAATATATATGTGAAGCACCATGTGTAAATTGACAACACTATATAAGTACCTGAAATTAATAAATAAATTGAACAAGTTGAAGATGGAAGCTGATTGGCTCCCATGTACAGCTGCACCAAATTCTGACTGCTCCAGTTTCAATAAATTTACCCGGAAGATTTCCTTTTTTTATATTTAAATATGCCCTTGAATATGCCCAAAAAAGTACATGAGCTCCTTTGGGGCAAAGTGACATGTTTTGGTCTCAGTAGACCTCACTGGAAGTGCCTGAAAATTAGTGTAACATGCTTTTTTGTGCATTTTCTTGCCTGGTAACTAGCTTTCCTAGCCCAAAAAGAAGAAGAATGTGCAAAAACTCCAAAAATGCCTGAATGTGCGCTAAACACACATTCATCTGTGAGAGTTAAATATTCTCATTGTGGTATGCTCTTCATACAGCATGTTCTCCCTCCCTCTCTTTCTCCTCCTCCTCTTGCAGTTAGTTTCACTTTCTCCAGAATCTTTTCTTTTATTATCAGGAGAAGATGGGACCCCAACATTCACAGTAAGTTCAGAGATCCTGCAAAGGGGTAACGGGGGGGGGGGGGGGTAAGATAACAGATCAGACAGGGAGACGCAAAGAAACAGGCTGGGAGGAAACAACAGATATATCTTCATACAACAGGTACAACAATATGCAACAGACACAATATTATACAACAGATATAAGATCAGATAGGAAGAGGAGAGACAGGTGGGGGAGTCTGGGAGGGAACAAAATATATATTATTATACAACAGATCGGGGCAGGCTGACAACTCATGGGGCCCCCGGGCAATAGGGGATCATGGGGCCCCTGTGTCCTTGCCCAAACTCAAAAGCCTATGGAAAAGGTACCAGGGGCATCTCATGGGGCCCCCTACTGACTGTTTATGTGCGCTCCCCTGTTAATGCATTCAATTCCACCAGAATTCTGGCCAATAGAGTGTGATAACTCTAAGCACAGGAAAGCACATAAATGCGCATAAACGTCATTAACACACATGAAAAAATGTGTTAGCTGCTGCTAAACTCCTGTAGGAGAAAAGGCATCAATAGAATACAGTGCGCATGAAGCCAAAACAAGGTACAACAATACAATACAACAGATACATTATAAAGAAGATACAACAATACACAACAGATACATTATAAAGAAGATACAACAATACACAACAGATACATTATAAAGAAGATACAACAATATACAATACAACAGATACATTATAAAGCAGATATGATCATATACAACAGATACTTAATAAAGCAGATACTACAATGTACAATAGATTTTGTTTATTATGTTACCAATAAAAGTGAATAGATTTTGTTATTTGGACTGTGTTGGGTTCCCTAAATGCCATCTCTTCTCTTTTGCTTTCAGTTTGATGTATACAACATAGGCTGGGATTAGATGAGATGACAGTTTGGTCTGAAGCTAGGTTCAGACCAATCTTTGGATGTTCAGATGAACGCTGATACTACTGTCTGTTTGGATCCATGTGCTGCGGGAGCCGGGCATCATATGTAGAAGCAATATTTTTACCACTTCTATATATAACAATTTCCCACTATCATTGGTTCCTAAGAATGCCGTAGGTGTTGCCCCGTTCCTAGGAACCAATGATGTCACCAGGAATCCTGTCCCTGTTAAACATAGGGGCAGGAATGGCACTGAACTCATTGCCCAAATACGGTGACTGGCCATGTCCATATCTGGTTGATGATGTCACCACCATCCCGGCCCCTTCCTGTATATAGCCAATGACAGCTCAGGGAGCTGTCATTCAGCTATGTGTTCCATGTGTGCTTTTAAAATGATACTGTTGACAATTAGGTAAATAGTTCTCATATATATTGTTCACATGATTTTGTTAAGGGAATAAAGTAGCATAACCAATTTAAAGTTGAACTCTGCCCCCTCCCCCCATCACCCTTGCAATGCAGGGGTCAAATGCATGTTATTTCTAGGGTAAAGGAAAAGGCTGTATATGTACAATGCCAGATTTATAGAGGAGGTAGTTGGGAACCAGTCACACGTCATGAAGGAAGGCTGCGGGAGCATAGAAAAGGCTTTGTATTGTGGTGAGGCCTCGCATGGTGCCCCAAGTTGGATTTTAAAACTACATGCCCCCTAACACTACCCTGTCCACAGGGAGAAAGGCAGACTGACAGCATTCAGTAACAATGCAACTGATAGAAATAGGAAGATATAGCCTGGTCACCATACACTTGGCTACCGTACACCTTCATGATTAAGTCCCAGGAGAGGGGCGAAACACGTGGGGAGCATGGCAAGGAGGAATTGAGTCGAGGTTGCTTTTACCTGCTAACCACTTGGATCGAGCGAGGTGTGCAGTGGCAGGATTATCTCTCCCTATTTCTACAGCGTGCTTTGGGTCCAGACAAACCTTTCCCCAGCCTACACCCTCACTAGTCAGCGGCATTCAATTAATTGGACTTTGTTAGCCTGAACAGGGACTACTAAGCATTTATCGTGGGTCACAATGCAATTGATAGGTACAGAACCCATAGATATGGCAGCATTGTAGTGTAAAAAAAAAATGCTAAGTGAAACTTCCAACTTCCTGACCCAAGGGGGGTCACGCACATTTACAAAAAAAGATGAGGTGCTTTTTTAAAGTGTTTGTGAGTGTTGAACATGTAACACCAGTGGTCCAAATTTCAATTCCAAAACGTTTTTCAATATTTTTAAGTCCGTAACTTTTATAAAATAATACTACCGGTAAGCGCTTTGTGCAGGCACTTCCAGTTGTGGGGTGATCACTATATCCAAATTCTGGTTCTATACTGTCACCCCATCACATGCTCCTCTGGTGGAGACTACAAGCTGTTGTCCCGATACACGTTGCACAGGCATGGACCAAACTTGCCATCAGTTAGAAAGTCAGCCAGGAGGAATGATGTGCAGATGACATTACAGTGAGTGCAGGTGGAAAAGTGGGTGACAGAGGGAGGAGGAGATCAACAAATAGAATGAAAAGAGAAAAAGAAAGGTATTCTATAAGTGGTATTCTATAAAAGAAAATAAATATATAAATTGTTTATGATGCACCATGGCAAACTTTATCTCACAGAAGTGTGTTTCTACCATGAAAAGGTCACATGGTCAAGGTCAAGGATTCTCAATCCTCCCATATCTTGGTGTCACCTTGCTCACATAGTCAGGATATGCACTCAATGGTGCTGTCTACATAGGCCCCCCAATATTCATCACATAGCCAGGATATGCACTCAATGGTGCTAGCTACATACCCCCCCCCCACTATTCATCACATAGCCAGGATATGCACTCAATGGTGCTAGCTACATAACCCCCCCCCACACTATTCATCACATAGCCAGGATATGCACTCAATGGTGCTGGCTACATAGGCCCCCCACTATTCATCACATAGCCAGGATATGCACCCAACGGTGCTGGCTGCTTAGGCCCCCCAATATTCATCACATAGCCAGGATATGCACTCAATGGTGCTGTCTACATAGGCCCCCCACTATTCATGACATAGCCAGGATATGTACTCAATGATGCTGGCTACATAGACCCCCCCCCCACACACTATTCATCACATAGCCAGGATATGCACTCAATGGTGCTGGCTACATAGGCCCGCCATTATTCATCACATAGCCAGGATATGCACTCAGTGGTGCTGGCTACATAGCCCCCCCCCCCCCACACTATTCATCAGATAGCCAGGATATGCACTCAGTGGTGCTGGCTACATAGCCCCCCCACTATTCATCACATAGCCAGGATATGCACTCAATGGTGCTAACTACATAGGCCCCCCACTATTCATCACATAGCCAGGATATGCACTCAATGGTGTTGGCTACATAGCCCCCCCACTATTCATCACATAGCCAGGATATGCACTCAATGGTGCTAACTACATAGGCCCCCCACTATTCATCACATAGCTAGGATATGCACTCAATGGTGCTGGGTACATAGCCCCCCCACTATTCATCACATAGCCAGGATATGCACTCAATGGTGTTGGCTACATAGGCCCCCCACTATTCATCACATAGCCATGATATGTACTCAATGGTGCTGGCTACATAGGCCCCCCAATATTCATCACATAGCCAGGATATGCACTCAATGGTGCTGGCTACATTGGCCCCTCACTATTCAGCACATAGCCAGGATATGCACTCAATGGTGCTGGATACATAGGCCCCCCACTATTCATCACATAGCCAGGATATGCACTCAATGGTGCTGGCTACATAGCCCCCCCCCACTATTCATTGTGATGATAAGCCACAAATGTGCAATTCAGTGGCATTGACCAACACTGACCTACATTGCGCCAGAAAGAAGAATGTCCCTTCATGCTGTATATGTATTGTGGTCAGTATGGAATTACAGTGCCTCTACAAACAAATTATCCCCCTTGAAATTTTCCACATATTGTCATGTTACAACTAGAGATGAGCGAATCGAACCAGGTGAACCGGAATTCGATACGAATTTCAGAAAATTTTCGATTCGCGGCGAATCCGAAATTTTGCCTACTTCGGGTGCGCGAATCGAAATTTTCCCGATCAGCCGGCAAAAGTGTCCCTGCAGAGAGCTCCGCTATTTCTGACATTTCTAAGACAGTTCCTTCACATGTACAGCGGTTGAAACATTGTATCTATTAGTTTCCATTTAGGATACAGATGTTTCAACCGCTGTACATGTGAAGGAGCTGTCAGAGAACTGTCAGAAATAGAGGAACTCTGCACATACACTTTTTGCCGGTTTGGAATTCTTATTTTCATCCTACTTCTTCTTCTTCTTCTTCATCCTCATCCTCATCCTCAGAAGAAGAAGAGGATGAGGATGAGGATGAAGAAGAAGAAGAAGAAGAAGAAGAAGTAGGATGAAAATAAGATTAATTCCAAGCCGGCAAAAAGTGTATCTGCAGAGCTCCTCTAAGTGTATTTGCAGAATGTCATTTATGGAAACAAATAGATACAATGTTTCAACCGCTGTATGGAGTGAGTGTCCCAGAACTGTCAGAAATTGTCAGGGCAGGAGCTGAGGAACGGACAGGCAGGCCTAACAATGTAACGCACTGGCTGACGACAACCACCACCCACAGACCAAAGTCCCTCAGGGCGCGGAGTCTAAGTCCCAGGCTGCCCTTCACCAGGGCCCCTGATGGTGGGGATGGACTTGACGCAGCCAGGAACCAGGTCGCGGCCCCCGAGACACCTCAGCTGCAGTAATGGCCGCCGCCAATGGCGTGTAGCTGGTGGAAGAGACAAAAGAGTAGTCAGACAAGCCGGGTCAACAACAACAGGACAAAACAGTACAGGACAGCAGACGAGAATCACAGGTCACGAGCCGGGTTCAGCAACAGAGGGTCAGATCAAAGGAGAATACAAAGAATAGTCAAGACAAGCCGAATCAGATACCAGAAGAGTCACGAGAGTCAGAACAGAGTAACAGCAACACAAGGACACAAGACACAAGTGCAAAGAGCATGTGCGGGCCACAGGCTTATATGTCATCAGCCACACCCCTCTGGAGGATGGACCACAGAAACCTGAAGGCATAAAAGGACTCCCATCATGCACAGCAGAATCCAAGATGGACGCCAGCACATGCAGTAACATAACCTCAGGGAAAAGGTAGGACCTTGACAGTACCTCCCCCTCAAGGGCCCCTCCCCCTCCGCGGCTCAACAAAAGGTTTCTGAGGAAAGCGGGTATGAAAAGCGCGGAGGAGGGCAGGAGCATGGACATCCGCGGAAGGAACCCAGGAACGCTCCTCGGGACCATACCCACGCCAATGAACCAGGAACTGTAATCGACCGCGCACCAATCGAGAGTCCAGGATCCGGCTCACCTCAAACTCCTCATGACCGTCAACCCGGACAGGACGGGGCCGAGGAAGAGAGGTAGTGAAGCGATTGCAGATCAGAGGTTTCAACAGGGAAACATGAAAGATATTGGAGATCCGCATCCCAGACGGAAGGGCAAGGGCATAGGCCACCGGATTCACTTTGCGGAGAATGCGGAAAGGACCGACAAAACGGGGAGCCAGTTTTGGTGTGGGCACCCGAAGATTGAGGTTGCGAGTAGACAACCACACCCGATCGCCGACCTGGTATGAAGGAGCGGGCAACCGTCTGCGATCAGCCTGGAACTTCTGGCGCTGAGCTGAGTCCCTCAAGGCCCTCTGGATCTGCCCCCAAGAAGAACGCAGGGCAGCAAGATGGTTCTCCACAGCCGGAATGTCCTGTGGTGAGAACCTCTCAGGTAATACCGCGGGTTGAAACCCATAGTTGGCCATGAAGGGAGACATCCCGGTGGAGGAGTTGACCGCCGAGTTCCTGGCAAACTCTGCCCACGGCAGGAGATCGGCCCAATCGTCCTGATGGTCTGAAATATAACACCGAAGGAATTGTTCTAAGGCCTGATTGGAACGCTCCGCAGCCCCATTGGACTGCGGGTGGTAGGCTGATGAAAAGGAGAGACTAATACCCAACTGGGAGCAGAAGGCACGCCAGAATCTGGACACGAACTGACTCCCGCGGTCTGAGACAATCACCTTAGGTAACCCATGCAGGCGAAAAATCTCCCTGGAAAAGACCGTGGCCAGTTCTTGCGCTGTGGGTAATTTCTTGAGTGGAATGCAATGGCACATCTTGGAAAACCGATCGACGATCATGAGGATGACCGTATGACCCCGAGACACCGGGAGGTCTACAATAAAGTCCATCCCTAGATGTGACCAAGGACGCTCCCCATTGGGAATGGGTTGCAGAAGACCCAAAGGGAGATGCCGTGGAGACTTATTCTGGGCACAGATCGAACATGCCGCTACATAAGAGGCAATGTCGGCACGGAGGGTTGGCCACCAGAATAAGCGAGAGACGACCCAACACAGCTGGTTCTTCCCTGGATGCCCGGCAGTTTTGGCGTTATGGTAGGTACGCAGCAGGCGGGTGCGCAATCCCTCGGGTACGAAACATCTACCCTCCGGCCTCCCGGGAGGAGCATCAGTTTGAGCCGCCAAAATCTGCTCCCCAAGGGGAGAGGTCAGACTGGTGCGAATGGCAGCCAGGATCTGATCTGGAGGTATAAGTGAGATTGGCTCAGAGTCCTCCCTGGACAACTCAGAGTATTGCCGTGATAACGCATCAGCCCTGACATTCTTGGAACCAGGCAAATATGAAACCACATAGTTGAAGCGTGACAAGAACAGAGCCCATCTGGCCTGGCGGGGTGTCAATCTCTTGGCCTCCGAAAGATAAGTCAGGTTCTTGTGATCGGTAAGAATGAGGACCGGAACCGCGGAACCCTCGAGCAGGTGCCTCCATTCCTTGAGAGCCAGAATGATGACCAACAACTCCCGATCTCCAATCTGGTAGTTGCACTCAGCCGAGGAAAGCTTCCTGGAGTAGAACCCGCAGGGAAGTAGGGGTCCATCGGGCGACCGACGCTGAGACAGGAGAGCCCCTACTCCCGTCTCGGAAGCATCAACTTCGAGGACGAAGGGCAACCCAGGATTGGGATGCGAAAGAATCGGAGCCGAAGCAAAGGCAGCTTTCAGAGCCTCGAAAGCTCTGATGGCCTCGGATGGCCACTCGTGAGGGTTACTCCCCTTCTTGGTTAGGTCAGAGAGAGGCTTTGCCAATGTGGAGAAGTTCCTGATGAACTTCCGATAGTAGTTGGCAAAACCCAGAAAGCGCTGAATGGGCCGAAGACCATTGGGACGAGGCCACTGCAGAACTGCCGCAACCTTCTGAGGGTCCATGGAAAATCCCTCCGCGGAAATTAT
Organism: Staurois parvus; assembly: GCF_062004578.1. NCBI lineage: Eukaryota > Metazoa > Chordata > Amphibia > Anura > Ranidae > Staurois > Staurois parvus. Next base: position 331,427 of record NW_028318299.1, read on the forward strand.
GTAGCCCAAAAAGGCAACCTGGGATCGATGGAACTCGCACTTCTCGAGTTTACAAAAGAGTCCGTTCTCACGCAATCGTTGCAGCACCTGCTTAACATCCTGGACATGGGACTCCATGGAGGTAGAGTAAACCAAGATGTCATCCAGGTAAACCACTACGCATTGCTGCAACAAATCACGAAGGACATCGTTTATGAATTCCTGAAAGACCGCGGGCGCGTTACACAATCCGAAGGGTATCACCAGGTATTCGTAGTGCCCAGTTCTGGTGTTAAACGCGGTCTTCCACTCATCCCCCTGTCTGATCCGTACGAGGTTGTACGCCGCCCTAAGGTCGAGTTTGGTAAAGACCGTTGCTCCCTTAAGGCGGTCGAATAACTCAGAAATCAAAGGAATTGGATATGCATTTTTAATGGTAATCCGATTGAGACCCCTATAATCGATGCAGGGCCTCAATTCCCCACCTTTCTTCTTTACAAAAAAAAACCCCGCTCCTGCAGGGGAAGTAGACTTACGAATGTGCCCCCGGGAAAGCGCATCCACCACGTACTCCTCCATGGCCTTATTCTCCGCAACCGAGAGAGGGTACACCCTGCCACGTGGAGGAGTGGCCCCGGGTTGCAAGGATATGGCGCAGTCGTAAGGACGATGCGGTGGTAAGGTACCAGCGCGTACCTTATCGAACACGTCCCGGTATTCCCCATAGTCGGTGGGCAACGCAGAGTCCGAGGAGGCACACAATACCTTAACCGGCCCCCGGATGCACCCGGCCCCACACTGTGGAGACCAGGAGAGAATCTCGGCTGTTTGCCAATTGAAGGTTGGATTGTGCCTCTGGAGCCAGGGATACCCCAAAACCACCGAATAGTGTGGGGAAGAAATCACCTGAAAACAGGCCAACTCCCTGTGAACAGCCCCAATGGCTACCTCTATTGGCAGGGTCTCATGGGTAACCTGCGGCGGCTGCAGGGGCCTGCCATCTATTGCTTCGAGAACCAATGGGGCAGCACGAGCCTGCAGGGGAATGGAGTGCTGCGCAGCAAACGAGCTGTCCAAGAACAACCCACCGGCCCCAGAGTCTACCAACGCCTGGGCCGTCACCGAGCCCCCCGTCCAAGAAAGGACCACGGTGATCAGTGGCTTATCCTTGCGGAACGCCGGGGACGAGGAAACTCCACCCAAGATCTGTCCCCGACATGATCTCAGGTGCGAGCGTTTCCCGGACGGACCGGACAAGACTGACGAAAGTGCCCACCGAGGCCACAGTACAGGCAGCGACCCTCCCGACGCCGAGCGGCCCGCTCCCCCTCGGAAAGGCGAGCAAACCCCAGCTGCATGGGTTCCCCACCAGACAAGCTATCCCCAGAAGGCGTGGGAGGAGAGGGAGGAATGGGTGGGACAGAAAACGCAGGTGCCAGTCGATTGGAAGGCCTCCGCAGGCGTTCCTTGAGTGAAGGCCTCTCCCTGAGCCTGGTGTCAATCAGGATCAGGAAAGAGATGAGCTCCTCCAACACCACAGGCAGTTCCTTAGCTGCAATCTCGTCCTTCAATGAGTCAGAAAGACCATGGGAAAACGCAGCCACCAGAGCCTCATTGTTCCAACCGACCTCTGCCGCCAGGGTACGAAACTCTATAGCGTACTCGGCCACGGTCCGTGAACCCTGATGCATAGTCATGAGCAGCTTGGCCGCCGAGGAGGAACGAGCCGGTACGTCGAATACCCTACGGAAGGCATCGACAAAACCAGAAAAATCTTGAATCACCGGGTCGTTCCTCTCCCATAAGGGATTTGCCCAGGCCAAGGCCTTGTCTGAGAGTAGTGAGATGAGGAACCCCACCTTTGACCTCTCAGACGGAAAGGCGTGGGGTATTAATTCAAAATAAATACCCACCTGGTTGAGGAACCCACGACACTGACTCGGCTCACCCCCAAAGCGCTGTGGAAGAGGGGCAGAACCAGTCATACCTCTGGGCGCCGCTGATGCAGCCGTCGAGGTGGTGGACGCAATAGGCGGAGAAGCAGCGGGAGAGACCACCGGGGCGACTACCGGCCTAATAGCACCAGGAGCAAGGTGTGCAGTGCGTGCAAGCAGAGTTTGCAACGCCTGAGCGAACTGATCCAACAGGTGATCCTGTTGATCGAGTCTGGCGACTAGCATTGGGAGCGAAGGCGTGCCTGCACCGTCAGGGTTCATGGCACTTGTGTAATGTCAGGGCAGGAGCTGAGGAACGGACAGGCAGGCCTAACAATGTAACGCACTGGCTGACGACAACCACCACCCACAGACCAAAGTCCCTCAGGGCGCGGAGTCTAAGTCCCAGGCTGCCCTTCACCAGGGCCCCTGATGGTGGGGATGGACTTGACGCAGCCAGGAACCAGGTCGCGGCCCCCGAGACACCTCAGCTGCAGTAATGGCCGCCGCCAATGGCGTGTAGCTGGTGGAAGAGACAAAAGAGTAGTCAGACAAGCCGGGTCAACAACAACAGGACAAAACAGTACAGGACAGCAGACGAGAATCACAGGTCACGAGCCGGGTTCAGCAACAGAGGGTCAGATCAAAGGAGAATACAAAGAATAGTCAAGACAAGCCGAATCAGATACCAGAAGAGTCACGAGAGTCAGAACAGAGTAACAGCAACACAAGGACACAAGACACAAGTGCAAAGAGCATGTGCGGGCCACAGGCTTATATGTCATCAGCCACACCCCTCTGGAGGATGGACCACAGAAACCTGAAGGCATAAAAGGACTCCCATCATGCACAGCAGAATCCAAGATGGACGCCAGCACATGCAGTAACATAACCTCAGGGAAAAGGTAGGACCTTGACAGAAATAGACTATTTCTGACAGTTCTGGGACATTCACTCCATACAGCGGTTGAAACATTGTATCTATTTTTTTCCATAAATGACATTCTGCAGATACACTTAGAGAAGCTCTGCAGATACACTTTTTGCCGGCTTGGAATTATTCTTATTTTCATCCTACTTCTTCTTCATCCTCATCCTCTTCTTCTGAGGATGAGGATGAAGAAGAAGTAGGATGAAAATAAGATTAATTCCAAGCCGGCAAAAAGTGTATCTGCAGCGCTCCTCTAAGTGTATTTGCAGAATGTCATTTATGGAAAAAAATAGATACAATGTTTCAACCGCTGTATGGAGTGAGTGTCCCAGAACTGTCAGAAATAGACTATTTCTGACAGTTCTGGGACATTCACTCCATACAGCGGTTTCAACCGCTGTATGGAGGGAATGTCATAGAACTGTCAGAAATAGACTATTTCTGACAGTTCTGGGACACTCACTCCATACAGCGGTTGAAACATTGTATCTATTTGTTTCCATAAATGGATCCATTTATGGAAACAAATAGATACAATGTTTCAACCGCTGTATGGAGTGAGTGTCCCAGAACTGTCAGAAATAGTCTATTTCTGACAGTTCTATGACATTCCCTCCATACAGTGGTTGAAACCGCTGTATGGAGTGAATGTCCCAGAACTGTCAGAAATAGTCTATTTCTGACAGTTCTGGGACACTCACTCCATACAGCGGTTGAAACATTGTATCTATTTGTTTCCATAAATGGATCCATTTATGGAAACAAATAGATACAATGTTTCAACCGCTGTATGGAGTGAATGTCCCAGAACTGTCAGAAATAGTCTATTTCTGACAGTTCTATGACATTCCCTCCATACAGCGGTTGAAACCGCTGTATGGAGTGAATGTCCCAGAACCGTCAGAAATAGACAGAAACTGTCACAGAACTGTCCTTCTTCTCATCCTTCTCCTTCTTCTCATCCTTCTTCTCATCCTTCTTCTCATCCTTCTCCTTCTTCTCATCCTTCTCCTTCTTCTCATCCTTCTCCTTCTCCTTCTTCTCATCCTTCTCCTTCTTCTCATCCTTCTTCTCATCCTTCTTCTCATCCTTCTTCTCATCCTTCTCCTTCTTCTCATCCTTCTCCTTCTTCTCATCCTTCTCCTTCTCCTTCTTCTCATCCTTCTCCTTCTCCTTCTTCTCATCCTTCTCCTTCTCCATCTTCTCATCCTTCTCCTTTTCCTTCTTCTCATCCTTCTCCTTCTGCTTCTCCTTCTCCTTCTTCTCATCCTTCTCCTTCTTCTCATCCTTCTCCTTCTTCTCATCCTTCTCCTTCTCCTTCTTCTCATCCTTCTCCTTCTTCTCATCCTTCTTCTCATCCTTCTCCTTCTTCTCATCCTTCTTCTCATCCTTCTCCTTCTTCTCATCCTTCTCCTTCTTCTCATCCTTCTCCTTCTCCTTCTTCTCATCCTTCTCCTTCTTCTCATCCTTCTCCTTCTCCTTCTTCTCATCCTTCTCCTTCTCCTTCTTCTCATCCTTCTCCTTCTCCTTCTTCTCATCCTTCTCCTTCTCCATCTTCTCATCCTTCTCCTTCTCCTTCTTCTCATCCTTCTCCTTCTCCTTCTTCTCATCCTTCTCCTTCTCCTTCTTCTCATCCTTCTCCTTCTCCTTCTTCTCATCCTTCTCCTTCTCCTTCTTCTCATCCTTCTCCTTCTTCTCATCCTTCTCCTTCTCCTTCTTCTCATCCTTCTCCTTCTTCTCATCCTTCTCCTTCTCCTTCTTCTCATCCTTCTCCTTCTCCTTCTCCTTCTCCTTCTCCTTCCTCATCTCCAAGGGCATTTAAATTAAAGGTACAGTGTTCTGCACTAATTTAAAGGCTCTCTGAAGCCTAGAAACCCTTTTTATAAGTCATCTTCGTAGCGAAAAAATTTGCATCGAATCAAATTTCTTCCTGGAATTCGCCGAATCAGCCGAATCAAATTTTTGAATACTTCGCTCATCTCTAGTTACAACCAATAATGTAAATGTATTTTATTGGGACTTTTTGTGATAGACCAACACAAAGTGGTACATAATTGTGAAATGGAAGGAAAAAGATAACTGGTTTTCAAAATGTTTTACAAATAAATATCTGAAAAATGTGGTGTGCATTTGTATTCAGCAGCCTTTACGCTGATACCTCTAACTAAAATCTAGAGGACCCATTGCCTTCAGAAGTTATCTAACTAGTAAATAGAGTCCACTTGTGTATAATTTAATCTCCGTATAAATCCAGCTGTTCTGTGAAGCCCTCAGAGGTTTGTTAGAGAACATTAGTGAACAAACAGCAACATGAAGGCCAGGGAACACACCAGACAGGTCAGGGATAAAGTTGTTGAGACGTTTAAAGCAGGGTAAGGATATAAAAAATATCCCAAGCTCTGAACATCTCACGGAGCACTGTGTTCAATCCATCATCTGAAAATGGAAAGAGTATGCCAGAATTGCAAAACTACAAAGACATGACCGTCCACCTAAACTGACCGGCCGGGCAAGGAGAGCATTCACCAGAGAAGCAGCCAAGAGGCCCATGGGAACTCTGGAAGAGCTGCAGAGATCCACAGCTCAGGTGGGAGAATCTGTCCTTAGGGCAACTATTAGTCGTGCACTCCACAAATCTGACCTTTATAGAAGAGTGTCAAGCTATTGTTGCAAGAAAGCAATAAGAAGTCCCATTTTCAGTTTGTGAGAAGCCATGTGGGGGACACAGCAAACATGTGGAAGAAGGGGCTCTGGTCAGAGGAGACCAAAATGGAACGTTTGGCCTAAAAGCAAAATGCTATGTGTGGTGGAAAACTAACACTGCACATTACCCTGAGCCCACCATCCCCACCGTGAAGCATGGCAGTGGCAGCATCATGTTGTGGGGATGCTTTTCTTTGGCAGAGGCAGGGAAGTTGGTCAGAGTTGATGGGAAGATGGATGGAGCCAAATACAAGGCAACCTTAGAAGAAAACCTGTTAGAGTCTGCAAAAGACTTGAGATCGGGGCGGAGGTTCACCTTCTAGCAGGACAAGGACCCAAAACATCCAGCCAGAGCTACGATGGAATGGTTTAGATCAAAGTATATTCATTTGTGATGATGGCCCAGTCATAATCCAGACCCAAATCCAATGGAGAATCTGTGGTAAGACTTGAAAATTGCTGTTCAGGGAGGCTCTCCATCCAATCTGACAGAGCTTGAGTGATTCTGCAACCAATGGGCAGAAATGTCCCTCTCTAGATGTGCAAAGCTGGGAGAGACATCCCCAAAAAGACTTGCAGCTGGAATTGCAGTGAAAGTGGGTTCTACAAAGTATTGACTCCGGGGGGCGAATACAAATGCCCCCACACTTTTCAAAGATTTATTTGTAAAAAATGTTGAAACCATTTCTGATTTTCCTTCCACTTCACAATTATGTGTTACTGTGTGTTCAGGGGTGGACTGACCATTTGGAAACTCGGGCATTGCCCGAGAGCCCGGGGTCAGTAGGGGGCCCCATGAGATGCCCCTGGTACGTTTTTCATAGGCTTTTTTGAGTTTGGGCAAGGACACAGGGGCCCCACGATCCCCTATTGCCCGGGGGCCCCATGAGTTGTCATTCCGCCCCTGTGTGTGTTATGTGTTGCTCCATCACATCCAATCCCAATAAAATACATTGACGGTTTTGGTTGTAACATGACCAAATGTGGAGCATTTCAAAAGGGGTGCATACATTTCAAGGCACTGTAGATAAATGATAGACCTGACCCCTTCCCTTCGTATTACAGGACAAAATAAAGTCATAACAGTCATTGATGATCTGGAGGACAGCAGTGAGGAAGCAAAGCGAAGAATCCGGAGCAGTCAGCCCACCCTTCAGAACAAGACTCGTGACATTTTCCTGTTCACCAAAACAGAGAAGCAAAACAAGCAAAAACTGAGAGAGAAAGTGCGGCCGATAATTGACCTGATCCAAACGTACCGTTAAGGGTTCCACTACACATTGATCAGCCTAAGATCAGCCATGAAACAGAACAAGGTACTAAAAATCCACAAATATACTCATTTATGCAGAAAGTGGGCACAGTTGTGAAAGTTGCCTTTCAATTGATATCAGCGGGTCTTAAAGTGGAGCTTTGCTCTCCTTCCCTTCAGTGACAAGATGTCAGTGAGCTCCCATGCTGGTGCTGATGCCTTCACCTGGTCTTCTTCTGGGTTAGGGATCCTCAGCCATCTTGAGTGGCTGTGCCAATGTGATATAACTCCCATGCATGTGCCGTGTAGTGTACTTTTTCAGATAAACAGGCAGGTAAAAATTTTTTATTGCAATCGAAAAATAGTCTTGCTGACTCATTTTTATATCTTATGTAAAACTCCACTTTGACCCCTTAGTGATGGAGGGTAAAGCAAATATTAATGCCTGAACACAATTTTTCAACTTGGCATGGGTTAGTATATGATATGGTTGGTGAGGAGGGAGAGCCGGGAGAGGAGACACAGACTTGGTGAGCAGTGGCCGCACTCTGTGGTTGGACCGCGGTCGCCATTTACCTCCCACTGTGAGACCTGGTCATTAACAGGCCCCGGATTGGGTGGCCCCGGCCCACCAGGCAAATGCCCAGCGTGCCCTATGGACAGTCCAGGCCAACTTACCATCTGGGAACAACCCAAAATAAATTCTCCTGTTCCTGACACCCGCAGTGATATCACCTGTGTGTATGATACTTGTTGTTAGTATCTGTACTGAGGCCCAGAAACAATAGTGGACATTTTGGTACTTTTTATCCTACCTAAAACACACTGACACTGACACTAACTGACACTGATAATAATTAAAAAACAGTGTATCTTTCTCTCTATTAAGAGGAGAAAAAACAGGGGTAGACTGATCACTGTGATGGCCAATTAGACGCTATCACAGTGATCAGGTGACCTGGACCAGGAGGCCCCAGTCCCGATCGTTAGTGCCAGACTTGGGGCTCTCGGTAAGAGCCTGATCTCTGTGCTGGGAGCGCACTGTGCGGTGCAATTCCACCACAAAGACAGGACCGCATATATGCGGCCCCACGGATACCTTGCATGTATAGCTGTCTTTTTTTTATGTTTTGGATGAAGATGATGAAGTGTAAAACTCCTGCCGTTTCTGTGTCCCCATTGGGTAGATTCACTCTCTTTATTTGTCCAAGTCACCATTGTCACTGAGTCAGAAAGTCATAGGAAATCCAAAATTTTACAATTGTCACCACTGCAGAAGGAAAGCATAAATCTTCCAATGGTGACACCTGTTCTGGTAACAACTGTCTAAGGCTAGGTTCACACCTATGCAGTTTGCATTTGATCCATTTTTGCACATCATTTTTTACGCGTTTTTGATGCGTTTTTCATTATTAATTTTATTGTTGCTAGGCAGATTAAAATACAAAACGCAAACTACATAAAAACACAGCAAAAATGCACTCCATGCTTTTCTGTAGCATTTCCATTGAAGTCTAAAGAACGCAAAACACACTGGGTGAAAACGCGGACATGTGAACGTATCCCATAGGAAATCGTGTTAAATGGAATCCTGTGTGTTTCTGCAAAATGCTGCGGAAAACGTGAACCTAGGGTTAGATGGCATTTGCCTTCACATTTTAGGGATTTCCTCCATTTTCCTGTTGCAGGAGAGGAAGTGAAGGGGAACATTCCCTGTCTTGGTTGGATCAGATGCTTTGGAGGCCAGAGGAGAGATCTGAGGTCTCATAGACCCCAGATCTCTCCATAAAGAGGACCTGTCATGGCCCATGCTATAACAAGGAATGTTGTTCATCCCTTGTGATAGCAATAAAGTTGATAAAAACAATTCAATAAATAATAATTAAAAAAATTTAAGTGCCTCCGTCTCCCATGCTCATGCACAAAGGTGAATGCATGCCTCAATCCTGCATGCATATGTAAACGGAAGCCGAAACCACACATGTGAGGTATCACTGCGAACATTGGAACAATAATTCCAGCACCAGACCTCCTGTGTAACTATAAGCTGGTAACCTGTAAAAGCTTTGAAGGCATTGCTTATGGAGATTTTGAGGCAGGGGTGGCCAACCTGCGGCTCTCCAGCTGCTGCAGGACTACAAGTTCCATCATGCCTCTGCAAGTCAGTAACTTCCCATCTTTGCAATGCCTCATGGGAAATGTAGTTCCACAACAGCTGGAGAGCCACAGGTTAGCCACCCCTGTTTTGAGGTATCACAGTTGTGCGAAATTCTACGGGCAAACACAATTTTAACGTGTGATACAGATATGTTTGGTATCTATGTACACGGCGTAACATCATCTTTTATATTTTACCATATAATTGGGTGTTATGTTGTGTTTCTTTGTGCATTACAATACGTTATAGTGTATTTTTTCCAAAAATAATTGCTTTTGAAAATCCGCAGCGCAAAGTGAGCAGGAAGTCTGGCCCCCTCCTTCCTCCCGTAGTGTCCTGGGAACTTTCACAGGTCCTAGAAGACTGCTGGACCAATCAGGATGCGCAGCACTACCCACGCATGCGCAGTGGACACCACGCTGTCACAGCCTGGTGCGCACAGTTGAGATGTCGGCACTGTGGAGGACAGAAGGAGACAAGGGATGGCGTTGGTGAGCACATCGCTGGACCCTGGGACAGGTCAGTGTGTGTTTATTAACAGTCAGTAGTTACAGTTTTTGTAGCAGCTGACTTTTAATAAACACAAAGATGGCGGGAACTCTGCTTTAAGTGATATTCCAGCTGTATGTCTCAGGACTCCTCTCTCTTAGGCAGACCAGACATGACGCAAATTCCGAACGACAATACACGTCGAAAGTGAAATTGTTCGTTTTTCGGATCGTTAGTGCGGTATTTGCGACATGCAATTTTCATACTGCATCAGAAAGTGACAGACACATTGTTTTTTTTTTTTCAGAAAACTGTCCAAATTTCATATCATTAATGGGGGAATTGTATTAATTGACATACAGCTGCGCATGACCCAGAAGGAAAACAAAAAATAGCATCTGTAAAAACTATTTTTCATATACTAGCAGGAAATGATATTGAGCTACTCATTTACAAAAAAACAGAAATTACAGGAAAAAAATAAATTAAAAAAGCAGGCTGCAGCAAGTCTGCTCGGTACATGAGGTGTCAATATGTCTGCAAGAAAAGTGGCGCAAACACACGTCTGTGTATGATTAATGGACCTCATATATAAAATCAGAAATGGCAGAAAAAACAGCAAGTCTGCTGAATACAGAGCACAGTGTCACATTGTGAATAAATATATATATGACGACACTCAACACCACCTTATGCTGAACAAGCACATATTTATTGTGCCAAACAAAAAACATGATTTTTCTTTTTTTTTTATTCTGTCATATATGACAGGGTAGACAATGTTTCTATATGAAAATATGAACATTTTCTTTAGAAAAATAAACTTTTCTTGTACATTTGTACAATAGCAGTGCAGTCTACTAAACTGTACATTCCTGCAATAACTGAGCATTTGTTCAATTGCAGCGCAATATACAATACAGTATATTGCCAAAGTATTGGGTCCGCCCTCGAAATCATGTGATTCAGGTGTTCCAATCCCCTCCATGGACACAGGTGTATACAATCAAGCCCCTAGGCATGCAGACTGCTTCTACAAACATTGGTGAAAGAATGGGTCGCTCTCAGGAGCTCAGTGACTCCAAGCGTGGTCCCGTGATAGGTGGCCACCTGGGCAATAAGTCCATCCGTGACATTTCCTGGCTACTAAATATTCCACGTTCAACTGTTAGTGGGATTATAACAAAGTGGAAGCAACTGGGAACAACAGCAACTCAGCCACCAAGTGGTAGGCCACGTCACATGACAGGGCGGGGTCAGCGCATGCTGAAGCGCACAGTGCGCAGAAGTCGCCAACTGTCTGCAGAGTCAATAGCTAAAGACCTCCAAACTTGGTGTGGCCTTCAGATTAGCAAAACAGTGCGTAGAGAGCTTCATGGAATGGGTTTCCATGACCGAGCAGCTGCATCCAAGCCTTTCATCACCAAGTGCAATGCAAAGCGTCGGATGCCGTGGTGTAAAGCACACCGCCACTGGACTCTAGAGCAATGTAGACGTGTTCTCTGGAGTGACCAATCACGCTTTTCTATCTGGCAATCTGATGGATGTGTTTGGGTTTGGCGGTTGCCAGGAGAACGGTACTTGCCTGACTGCATTGTGCCAAGTGTAAAGTTTAGTGGAGGGGGGATTATGGTGTTGGGGAGTATTTCAGGGGTTGGGCTTGGCCCCCTAGTTCCAGTGAAGGGAATTCTTAAAGACATGGATGAGCGAGTTTGGGGTAGAGGTACTTGACTGGTCTGCACAGAGTCCTGACCTCAACCCCATAGAACACCTTTGGGATGAATTAAAGCAGAGTCTGTGAGCCAGGCCTCCTCCCCCGACATCAGTGCCTGACCTGACAAATGTGCTTCTGGAAGAATGGTCCAACCTTCCCATAGACACCCTCCTAAACCTTGTGGACGGCCTTCCCAGAAGAGTTGAAGCTGTTATAGCTGCAATTGGTCTTTTGTACAATGAACTCAATGGTGTTTTCTTAGCACGCATATGGCCTTCTCTAAAACAGCATCTTACGAGATGTTATTATTTTTATAGACTTGCTCCCGACAATCATAATCCTTCTTCTAGAGAATAGCAACCATGTCGACCATCTCCTCAAAAGTCATGTTGATGGCTTTCTTCCCTCTTCTTCTGGTCACTCTTCTTGTTTCCAGACTTAGAGGCTGCAGACCTGTCAGTGTATTTGCTCACCCGTATGGGATGTACAGGATGTATGGGGTGTAAGGTGTGTATGGGATGTACGGAATGTACAGGATGTTAGGGATTTATGGGATGTACGGGATGTACAGGATGTATGGGGTGTATGGGATGTACGGGATGTACAGGATGTTAGGGATGCATGGGATGTACGGGATGTACAGGATGTATGGGATGTATGGGATGTATGGGATATACAGGATGTACAGAGTGTAGGGGGTATATGAGATGTACGGGGTGTACGGGGTGTACGGGATGTACGGGGTGTATGGGGTGTATGGGATGTACGGGATGTATGGGGTGTATGAGATGTACGGGATATATGAGCAAGCAGATATACTGACAGGGAGATTCAATGAACTACCACTGCACTCCACAGCCGCTAAGGCTTTCGGGACTTAGTCTATCATTCACAGAGGACTGTGAATGAGTGAGGCGGCCGTGTTGGGGGAGAAGATACCCCGTTAGATGTAAAAGCGGGGAGTGGAGGCCAGTCTGATCATAACATGTTACAACCTGAATATGGGTGTAATATGTAACATGTTATGAAAGGTGAACTTATCCTCTAAGCAAAAGGTTTTCCATGGGGAATATAGGTTGTGTTTGTTGCCGTCAAAGACCACCAAGCTTTGTTTCTGTTTCTATTTCAAGGAATGTTATGTTATTTAAAGTTAATTAATTTATTTGTGAATAAAAGGCTGCAATGGCAATTTTTACGCCAAATCTGGTTCTGTTCCTTTATTGTATATTTGGGTTGGGGGGGGGGGGTGGCCTAGCAGGCTTGGGGTTAAGGTTGGAGGGCATCTATTCTACACTTGTCATGGAAAGAGAGAGAGTGTGAGGAAGAGGAAAAGAGAGAGGGAAGAAGACGGAGGGAAGAAGAGGGAGAGAGAGAGAGGGGGAAGAAGGAGGGAAAGAGAGGGAAGAAGAGGGAAAGAGAGGGAAGAAGAGGGAAAGAGAGGGAAGAAGAGGGAAAGAGAAGGAAGAAAAGGGAAAGAGAGGGAAGAAGAGGGAGAGAGAGGGAAGTAGAGGGAGAAAGAGAGAGAGGAAAGAAGAGGGAGAAAGAGAGATAGAAGAAGAAGAAGAAGAAGAAGAAGAAGGAGACGAAGAAGGAGGAGGAGAGAGAGAGAGGGAACAAGAGAGAAAGAGAGGGAAGAAGAGAGAGAGGGGGGGGAGAAGAGGGGAGAAGAGAGAGAGATAGGGAACAAGAGGGAGAGAGAGGGAAGAAGAGGGAAAGAGAGGGAGAAAGAGAGAGGGAAGAAGAGGGAGAGAGAGAGGGAAGAAGAGGGAAAGAGAGGGAAGAAGAGGGGAGAAGAGGGGAAAAGAGGGAAGAAGTTGGAGAGAGAGAGAGAGAAAGAGAGAGGGAAGAAGAGGGAGAGAGAGAGATGGAAGAATAGGGAGAGCCAGAGATGGAAGAAGAGGGAGAAAGAAAGGGAAGAAGAGGGAGAGAGGAATGGAAGAAGAGGGAGAAAGAGAGGGAGAGAGGGATGGAAGAAGAGAAGAGAGAGAAAAGGAACTCATAATTGTAGTCAGGCTTGAATGAATACAGAGGCATAACATATGCAAACACACACTGCAATGTTCCTGCCCCAGTTTTTGTTCCTGTTTTCTTATTTTGTCCCTTCAGTTGCCCATCCCACTTCTCTATGTAAGTACCTGTTTGTACGTTTACACCCAGGAAAGGCATAGTGCCAGACAATCGACTTGCAGCTATGGGATTAGGGATCATTCTACTTAAAAGTTCAACATCTTCCTTAGCACAGGAAGTGAGATAAAATTACCCCAGCAGGCAGTCTGGCTGACATTTTTTGCTCTTCCCTACTTAGTTCTTGTTAAAGATGTTCATGACAGAAAAAATTATTTTGCTTCTATTTCATTTGATAAGTAAATAATTAACTTTCTTCATAATCGTTATGTTGGAACGATTCATTTTGGAAACAATTTGTTATTTCGGGAGAGTATATATTCGTTGTTCCGAATCAATTCATATTTTCAGAAGTTCTGTTATTCTTTTGTTATATTTGAAGATTGGCTATATTAGCTTTAACATATTTAATTAATTCGTATTCATTCATTAAATTCATTCCCCCATTCCCAACTGACCTTGTTTGTTGGGTGTCGCATATACAAATTAAATGCGGTGAAAGAGGTGGCATGTGGAGAGGAGAGACATAAGAGGTGGAGGAACATAAGGGACAAGTAGGGTGGAGGAACATAAGAGACATGATAAATGAAGGGATGTGGGGGCATGTGAGGTGAAAAGTCATAAAGGGTAGAGGAACATAAGAGACCTAAAGGGTGGAGGAACATGGGGGACATGTGAGGTGGAAACACATAAGGGGGGGGGGGGACCTAAGGGGCATGGAGAGTAGAGGAACATAAGAGACCTGAGGGGTGGAGGGACATGGGGGACATGTGAGGTGGAGAGACATAAGGGGTAGAGGAACATAAGGGTCATGAGGGGTAGAGGAACCTGAGGGGTGGTTGGACATGGGGGACATGCAAGGTGGAGAGACATAAGGGGTGAAGGAACTTAAGGAATATAAGGGGTAGAGGAACCTAAGAGACATGTGGGGTAGAGGAATATAAGAGACATGATGGAAGGAGGGACTTGGGGGACATGCCAGGTGGAGAGACAAAAAGGGTGAAGGAACATAAAGAACAGGAGGGGTAGAGGAACTTAAGAGCCATGAGGGGTAGAGGAACATAAGAGACATAATAGATGGGGGGACTTGGGGGACATGGGATTGCGAAGTGTAAATAAGTAACATAAGGAACATGAGTGATGAAGGAATAGAAGAGACATGGTGGATGGAGGGATTTGTGGGACATGCAATTTGGAGAAACATGAGTGAAGGAACATAATGGACATGAGGGGTAGAGGAACCTAAGAAACATGATGGATAGAGGGACATGGGGGACATTTGGGGTGGAGGGACATGGGGGACATTTGGGGTGGAGGGACATGGGGGACATGTTCACTATCTTTTACATAAACTGTATGTTTTATTATGCAGGTACCCGTCATATTATTGTTTCCTTTGTGGATCTTCTTTTCTATTGGTGAAAACTCTTTCCTGTATACTGTAAGTATCTAAAAAATTATATTTTCAGCAGTAGCCTTTTAAAACAATTGTGAGCAAAAGAAGATCTGTAGCTCAAAGAGCTCAACACACACTGCAACGTAAAGAAGTCATTGATCTGCCAAGTGAGATAGATGAACTGTTGGTGATGGCTAGAGATGAGCGAATCGAATCAGGCGAAGTGGAATTCGTTTCGAATTTCAGGAAAAATTCGATTCGCGGCGAATCCGAATTTTTGCCGACTTCGGATGGTCGAATCGAATTTTTCCTGATCGGCCGTTTTCATCCCTTCTACAGCCAGCAAAAATGTCCCTGCAGAGAGCTCCGCTATTTCTGACAGCTGTCTGACAGTTCTTTCACATTTCCAGCGGTTGAAACATTGTATCTATTTGTTTCCATTTAGGATACAGATGTTTTTATTAGGAAACAAATAGATACAATGTTTCAATCGCTGTAAATGTGAAAGAACTGTCAGAGAACTGTCAGAAATAGAGGAACTCTGCAGAAACACTTTTTGCTTTACTGGAATTATTCTTATTTTCATTCTTCTTCTACCTATTTTCATTCTTCTTTTCATTCTTTTCATTCTTCTTTTCATTCTTTTCATTCTTCTTTTCATTCTTCTTCTTATTTTCATTCTTCTTTTCATTCTTTTCATTCTTCTTTTCATTCTTCTTGTCATTCTTTTCATTCTTCTTTTCATTCTTTTCATTCTTCTTTTCATTCTTCTTCTTTTCATTCTTTTCATTCTTCTTTTCATTCTTCTTCCTATTTTCATTCTTCTTTTCATTCTTTTCATTCTTCTTTTCATTCTTCTTCTTCTTTTCATTCTTCTTCTTCTTTTCATTCTTCTTTTCATTCTTTTCATTCTTCTTTTCATTCTTCTTCTTATTTTCATTCTTCTTTTCATTCTTTTCATTCTTCTTTTCATTCTTTTCATTCTTCTTTTCATTCTTCTTCTTATTTTCATTTTTCTTTTCATTCTTTTCATTCTTCTTTTCATTCTTCTTCTTTTCATTCTTCTTTTCATTCTTTTCATTCTTCTTTTCATTCTTCTTCTTATTTTCATTCTTCTTTTCATTCTTTTCATTCTTCTTTTCATTCTTCTTCTTATTTTCATTCTTCTTTTCATTCTTCTTTTCATTCTTTTCATTCTTCTTCTTCTTCTTTTCATTCTTCTTCTTCTTCTTCTCATTCTTTTCATTCTTTTCATTCTTCTTCTTCCTCTTCTTCTTTTCATTCTTTTCATTCTTCTTCTTCTTCTTCTTTTCATTCTTTTCATTCTTCTTCTTCTTCTTCTTCTCCTTCTTCTTCTTTGGCCCCGTGACTGCCCAAATGAGTGAAGTGTGCGGTGATTCTAAGATCGACGGCACTCATCTGCATGTCATACTGACTGACAGTATTATTTCTCTTCCCCAGCAGACTCCAAGGACATTTAAATTAAAGGTACAGTGTTCTGCACTAATATAAAGGCTCTCTGAAGCCTAGAAACCCTTTTTATAAGTAAAATTCGCGGCGAATAAATTCGAATCGAATCGAATTTTTTCGGAAAATTCGGCGAATCAGGCGAATCGAATTTTTGAAAAATTCGCTCATCTCTAGTGATGGCCAACAAATAGAACATTGGTTGTATTCTAAAGAATGGAAACTATATATAGCCAAATCTGATTACAAATGGTGCCGCATAGTGCTGCATGCTGATTTTGGACAGACTGGTCACGTGATTGGTGTGCCCATATGTTGTTCCCATTTTGCGGGGAAGATGTCTTGTCCTTTTTTTTTTTTTTGAATCTTGGCAGCCACCAACTATTTTTTTTTTCATTTGTGGCTGAATATTCATACTACGGAGCATTCCTGTCATCTACTTTAAGCAGACCCTGAAGCCTTATATTCTTTGGGATTTAAAATTAGTGGGAACCTCCATGGTGACCTTTGTGCTCCAATAGCCTGAACCCTCTCAGGAAGTATGACGATTATGTAACCATTGGTCCTATGGAACCACCGTGGTACATCCCCCTGATGAAGATTTGCGTCAAGAATTGAACCATGTTGGGGTTTTCATGTGCACTATTAGGCTCATATGTTTCACTCTGGTTTTCATACATGGCTATGGACCAGTCTCTAGTCTGTTTTTATGCGCTGTGTTTTTTTTTTTTAATTATAATAGATGCTTAATTTAAAATTTAGTCTGATGTTTTCTGGTGCCTTTAAAATCCCAGTTTGTTTGCTATCCTTCTGTTCACTTATAACCAATGGCACCTCCGCTGGAATATGGCAATAAGGAATAAAAACATCCACCAAATTCTATAAATGCTGTCATTAAAGATGCCCCCATGCATCGTCTGGTGATCAGCATTAGACATGAGCAGCTTCGTTAGTCAGAGATTTGGATGCATCCGAATTAAAATAGTAACACATTTAAGCAAACCCAGAATAACAAAACAAAATTTTGTCCTAAATTCGAGTCCAACTCGAAATTGAATTTGAATTCCACTAAAAAATTTAATCTAATTTGAAAAAAAATTTAAATATATACATATTGCCGACTATTGCAGATTCTTTAAAGACTATGTGCATTAGTGTTAGAAAAGAATAGAATTGAAAATAAAAGAATAGAAGAGAAAATAAAGGAATAGAAAATAATATATCAGAAAAACATAGAATAGATTTGAATAGAATAGAATGAACATAGCTGTCTTCCCAAATTCGAATTTCGAAAAGAATAGAGTAAAACAGAAAAGAATATAATATACAATAAAAGAATAGAATAAAATAGAACAGAATGGAATGGAATATAATAGAAAAAAATAGAATATAAAAGAATAGAATAAAAAAGAATAGATTTGAATAGAATAGAAAATAAATGAATAGAAAAGAACAGAAAAATAAAAGAGACTAGAAAGAATATAGCCATCTTCCAAAATTGGAATATAATACAACAGAATATAATAGAAAAGAATAGAGTAAAACAGAAGAGAATAGACAGAATAGAAAATAAAATAATGGAATAAAATAGCAGCGCAAATATAGGAATAGAAAAAAAAAATAGAAAAGAGTAGAATAGAGAATAAAGGAATAGAAAATAATAGAAAAGAAAAAAATAGAATCAACTTGAATAGACTAGAATAGCATGAATATAGTCATCTTCCAAAATTTAAATTTTGAAAAGAATAGAATAAAACAGAATAGAATAGAAAATAAAAGAATAGAATAAAATAGAAAATAAAAGAATATAATAGAAAAGAACAGAAGAAAAATAGAATAGAAGAGAATAAAATGGAAAGAATCTAGCTGTCTTTTGAAATTGGAGTCTTGAAAAAAATAGAATAGAATAAAACAGAATCGCATAGAAAAGAATAGAGTAAAACGGAACATGATTTTGCGAACCTGTGCTGCCTTGTAGCAGTATTTCTGCGCAGAAGCGGTTAAACATGACAGAAGGAGTCGTCATGATGCTGGTCGGTGTGATCCCTCAGAATGTCTAATCTACATCTCTCCTCTTCCTCACAGCTCTCTGTGATAATTACAATTCTCCTGAAAGGGTCCCTGCTGTCCTATTGGGTGATCTTCAGATGTGTGAGTATGTCTCCAGGATGGTGGTGGGACCAATATGCCCCCCGGTGGGAATCCGGAATTCAAAGAAGCAATAAATTGTGAGAAATTGCCAAAACATTCCCCCATACAATAGAAGGCTCACTCATCTCCCTGGTATCATCCTGCCTATCCATGGCTAGGGGTGAGCGAAATAGAGAGTTTATCTGTGAAAATCGAGTTTTCTCTGCAGTCTTCTGCCATATACTGTGGGGGAAATGCATTGGAGCCAATGAAAAGTAAAATTAACCCCTTCAATACCAGGCACTCCTCCCCCCCCCCTTCCTGCCCAGGCCAATTTCAGCTTTAAGTGCTGTTGCACCATGAATGACAATTGTGCGGTCATGCAACACTGTATCCATGTGATATTTGTATAATTTGTTAAGACAAAGAGCTTTCTTTTGGTGGTATGTAATCAACAACACCGGGGGGGGGGTTAATTTTTTGCTAAACAAACAAAAAAAGTCCAAAAGTTAAAAAAAAACAATGCTTTTCGTAGTTTCTGTTTTAAAACTTTGCAAATAAGTAATTTTTCTTCTTCACTGATCTGCGCGGATGAGGCTATACTGATGGGCACTGATGAGGCTGTACTGATGGGTACTGATGAGGCTGCACTGATGGGCTCTGATGAGGCTGCACTGATGGGCGCTGATGAGGTTGCACTGATGGGAGCTAAAGAGGCTGCACAGATGGGCACTGATGAGGCTTCACTGATGGGTACTGATGAGGCTGCACTGATGGGCACTGATGAGGCTGCACTGATGGGCACTGATGAGGAGTCACAGATGTGTGCTGATGAGACTGCACAGATGGGTACTGATGAGGCTGCACTGATGGGCGCTTATGAGGTGACACTGATGAGAATGCACTGATGAGGTTGCACTGATGTGTGCTGATTGGCACTGATGAGGCCGCACTGATGGGAGCTAACGAGGCTTCACTGATGAGTGCTGATGAGGCTGCACAGATGGGCACTGATGAGGCTGTACTGATGGGTACTGATGAGGCTGCACTGATGGGCGCTGATGAGGCTGCACAGATGGGCACTGATGAGGCTGCACTGATGGGCACTGATGAGGTGTCATAGATGTGTGCTGATGAGACATCACAGATGGGTACTGATGAGGCTGCACTGATGGGCACTTATGAGGCAGCACTGATGGACACTGATGAGAATGCACTGATGAAGCGGCACTGATTTGTGCTGATGAGACGGCACAGCCGGGCACTGATAAGCTGCACTGATGGAAAATAATAAGCTGCACTGATGGGCACTTATTGGCACTGATGGGGCTGCACTGATAATCAGTGTAAATGTGTGCTGTCACAGGATTGTCACACAGTGACAGCGCTGAGCAAAGGAAAAGCCAATAACTGCATTTATTTACATGTGATCAGCTGTGATTGGACACAGCTGATCACATGGTAAAAGGACACTGTGATTGGCCATTCACCGCAATCTGTGAACAAGACACTTGATATTTTAGAACAATTGAAGTTAAAAAAAATGAGTTTAGTGACACATTGGTCACAGAGCACGCCCAGTGTGTTCCCCAGGCATGCGTGGGGAGGGCGGGGTTCTGGGAGGAGGTCTATAAACACCCTCCCAGAACTAGACGGTTGCACTGTAGCTGTCTTTCGGCCGTAGTATGGTTGCAAATCATTAGTGTGGATTTTGGTGGTTTTCTAAGATACAATGGGCTTTACACGACTTTGGAAAGCTATGGAAGCTTCTTTTACGTACCAAGGACCTGTTCATATGACAAAAAAACCTGTGGTTGAGCCGGATTTTACCATCCTCAGTCCCTACGCCCTTTAGCTGCAGAGGCAGCACCCAAGGGTGTAAATGTGGAAGGAGGAGTTATATATCCCCTGTGGCTTTCGCAGGGTGCTACCATCCACCAACCATGAACAATTCAAGTGAGTTGGGCCACTCTTCAACCACCCAGCTACCGCACACAATGCATGCAGTTGCAGCGGGCTAGTGTGGGATGCAACGTCTCTTCACCACCTGCTTTAACCCCTTGGTGGCTGTACAGCACATGGTTGCAGGGCGCTTTGTGAATACAGAGTTAAAACAAAGAGCAAAAGTGAAATTCTGTGTGAAACTGGGCAAGTCTGCCACAGAGACATTTGACGTGATTCACCAAGTTTATGGCGATGCTGCAATGGGTCATTCGAGGTGTTTTGAGTGGCACGTGTGCTTCAAAAGTGGAAGAACATCAATGGAAGACAAGAGATCAGGAAGAACTTCAATGAGCTCAACCCCCGAAAATGTCAAATTGGCTCAGCAACTTGTGCATGATGATGGTTGGAGAACAATCCACAACCTTGCTGTCATTGTCATTTGAACATGCTCCGTGTTACTGTCAAGTTCATCCCCAGGATGCTGACCCAAGAGCAGAAGGAATACCACATCAAAGTCTGCTAAGAACTCAGTGTGCCATGGATGACCTATCCTTCATGTAGAGGATCATTACCAGTGACAAAGCCTGGGTGTATGGGTACAACCCTGAGATGAAGTAACAGTCTTCACAACGGAAGAGCCCAACATCTCCACAACTGAAAAAATGGAGGCAGGTCTCAAGTGCACAGCTCGACCAAGTGCATGCCTATTGTCTTTTTGTTCATGGAGAATTCATCCCCAGGGGCCAGACCATCAATAGAGAGCTCTACTGACTGATTTTAAGGCATCTGAGGGAGGACATTCAGTGGATCTGTGGTGTGCAAAAAAACTAGATGCTCCACAACAACAATGCACACTATCAATGAGCTCTCCTCATACTGTATGTGAATTTCTCACCAGAATTAACATGATCTTACTTCCACACCCACCCTACTCGCCAGATTTGGCTCCTGCAGACTTTGCCCTCTTCCCAAAGATGAAAATCAAGTTCAAAGGTTGCCTTTTGAGATCCAGCTTAAATTATAGAAGATGCTTGACACACGTTGAAAAGAAGGCTTTCTTGGACACATTCCAGAAGTGGCAGGAACGCTGGGAGCGCTGTGTTGCTGTGCAAGGGGGCTATTCTGAAGGTGATAACATGTAAAAGTAGATAAATAAAGTACTTTCTTGTACACAGAGTGAGTCTCCAAACATTCTGATACCACCTCGTATAAGATGTAAATTCTAAAAAGACTAAAAAAAAGGATGTATAGTATTAAGATAGTGACTTGTCCTTACAATTATAATTATTTACGTTATTTTTTTTTTTGCCCTCAGTGGAAAGTGAAAGAAATGTTCTGTTTTCTGTCTGAACTTGGATCGATTCGTTTCTTTTGTACTTTGCTAAGCAAATTTATCTTTGCCAGAAGCACATTGCACCCGCTTGTGTCTACCCTGCATATGCAACTGCTAAAC
The DNA here is from genome assembly GCF_062004578.1 of Staurois parvus. Lineage (NCBI taxonomy): Eukaryota > Metazoa > Chordata > Amphibia > Anura > Ranidae > Staurois > Staurois parvus. The sequence continues at coordinate 353,101 of NW_028318299.1, forward strand.
GAACACTTGTTTAGCATTTGTAAACCCACTTGGTCTCCAGTTGAGAGACTGTTCATCTCCTGTGGGTCCCTTTCCAATGTGGGGTCACTATATCGATCCTTACAAATCTAAGGAGTGTGGGGTCTCTGTTGTGATGAAGTCTAAAGTGCTTAGATAGAGAATGTTCCTTGGATAGGGACCCACAGGAGACGAGCAGTCTCTCAACTGGAGACCAAGTGGGTTTACGAATTGAGCACCTTCTATCCCATGGGCCACAATATAGAGGTTGATCTCAATTGTTTTATTGATAATAGCTAATTTTACCCTGACAATATGCTCATGTTCTTTTACAGTTTACATTCTTATCCTAATCACTGTTTTTTTACATTTTTATGATTTTTATGATTTTTGTTTCTATATCTTATATCTTTATGTGCGCACAATTCTATTATATGTGTGTGCTTTATATGGACTATTTTAGAATTTATGGGGGTTTTATGTGTTCTTAATAAGGATTATACCTATCATTTATTATTTTGTTACTGTTCAGCTGTATTCATGTCTATTCTGGTCTGTCTTAGCTAGACAGGATCAATATTATCATTTTTATTGCTGATATTACATATAGTGGATTCAATAAGTTTTAGTGCTTATAGCAACTGGCGTTCTTTTCATGGATTCCTTATTTAGCTAATTATACTTTTATCATATTTACTCTGATCTATCTTGACAAGATTGGATTATAACTATTATAATTTTATTGCTGATATTATATATAGTAGATTTAATATGTTTTTAGAGTTTATAGAGACTGGCGTTCATCTTATATGGATCTTTTACCCCCCTTTTCTAACAAGCTAGCTCCATTTTATATAATTTTAGAATATACATTTTATTATTTATCTATTATTACACAACATCTTTATAATGGAATATAAGACTACCGATGACAAATAGCCAGGAACCATACACCAGGAATAATTCACTGTTCAACAGGTAAAAAGTTTTGGGCATAAAATTAGCTAATCTTACATAATTTTGGGGTGCTGAAAACGAAAATGACCCTAAAAAATGTTGATTGGCTCTAGTTTCCATGATATATTCACCCATCTAATGACGTAAGCCATTCAAAATTATGATGCAACTTCAGCTGCATATTGCGCAATTGATACTGGTGACCAATAGAAAATGTCATGTATACTGAGATGATGCAATATTAGCCTTTAATTGCATCACTTCACTGCATAAAAGCTGCAGTATCTGTAGCTGATTGGAGTTCGTCTTTACATTTCGTTTTATGCTTATATAGGCTACTCAGTAATGCCTCGAACTTGTGTGAATAAAGCAGATAATTTCTGCTATATCTGCGGTGAAATAACTTTTATCTCACAAAAAAGGAGGATAACAGGAATGATTAAGAAAGCCTACAACTTGTATTTTGGCTGCAAGATAGGAGACCAGGACAAGAGCTGGGCACCACATATATGCTGCAATTCTTGTGGGACGGCACTGGAGCAATGGTTGAATGGAAAAAAGGCATCTATGCCTTTCGCTGTGCCAATGATTTGGAGAGAGCCAACAGATCATGTTAGTAATTGTTACTTTTGTATGACGCCTCCAATTGTAAAAGGGCTAAATAAGAAGAAAAAGTTATCTGTGCACTATCCAAATATTCCATCGGCAATACGTCCAGTTCCTCATGGAGAGGGGCTACCAATTCCTAAAGCACCAGAATCCTTCGTGGTTGAGTCAAGTGAGGAAGAACCTGAAGCGTGTAGTCACGTGCAGTTGTAAGAGATAGCCCTTTCCTCGAATACAAGAGAAAAGCCAAGAGAAGCAAAACCGACACAAACTGAAGACAAAACTAGTGAGAATCCTAAGTATTAAAATGATTCAACTTAGCTTATGGCTATAATTTTTCTTGGTAATCCTATGCAATATATTATGCCATTTAGGCTTTGTTATGTAGTCAATATCACTTGCTTTATATTTGTGGAAAGACATCTATCTATATAATTATTGTGCATTATGTAGTCATTACGCCTATAGTAGAAAACTTTCCGTTTACAGAAAAACTAGAGCCAATTGACACATTTCATTGTTATATTTGAACTCAGAATGTGAAATTCATTAAGAAATGGATCCTTTTGTTTCCAAAACTGGCAAAAAATAAAAATTTGTTGAACAGTGTTACCGTTGGTGTAATACTCATTATTGATGGAAGTATCACTTAATTACCACTCTAAACATAAATAGCAGTACTGCATCATTATGTCATTCATTCTCCGGTTTTAGCCGGTTCCTGGGCGTTAGACATTAGCCTTTCCTGTAGCTGGATACATTTACCCAGCTTACATGAAAAAGATCCATGGAAAAATGGTGCCGATGCGCTCACGCATGTACAATAGCCAATCACCGGCAAAATGGCGGTGGCGCGAAAATACAAGCGCCCAGCCTATGTAAAGCACAGTTAACACATACAAATCAGTGTTGATATTCCTGAAGACGTACGGTCACACGAAAGGCCTAAGGAATCAACACATTGTGACGTTTAGCTGCCAGAGCCATATGCTGGTCCAGCGGCCATCATAACTATTGGTCAGTGTACCTTTTTATTGGACATTTTATTGGAATTCTTGCATTTAATAAATTGATTACTTTTGGCAATATTTTGTTATTGGCATTTTTCTTATGACTCCTTTATGGAGCCTTTAAGTATGCAGACCCTGGGAAGTTCTTCACCATCCAGAGAAGGGGAAATCCTGTAATCAGGTGGCTGACCCTACTGATCCTTAAAGGAGTCCTCTGGAACAGACATCACCCAGTTGCTGCAGACCTTCCCTATAGGAGACGGATGCCCCATATGCATACATCGCCACCTTGATGCTCCTGCGTTTTGGATATATTAATGCGCATTATCTATGCGCTTCTGGTAAGCGCATATTTTTACCGTTTGCTTGGAGCACCATAAAAGAAGGATACATTCACTGGCACTATTCATAGCACCTACTGCATATTGAGTTATATTGGGACTTTTGCTTTTATATATTGATATATTTATTTAGCGCTGCACTTTATTACTATTTTCTCTGACCTCTGACCTCAACCAGGCATTTTCCTCCACACAACTGTCACTTACTGGATATTTTCTCTTTTTCAGACCATTCTCTGTAATTCCTAGAGATGGTTGTGCGTGAAAATTCCAGTAGATCAGCAGTTTTTGAAATCCTCAGACCAGCCTGTCTGACACCAACAACCATGCCACGTTCAAAGTCACTTAGATCCCCTTTCATCTCCATTCTGATGTTCAGTTTGAACTTCAGCTAGTCGTCTTCACCACATCTAGATATCTAAATGCATTGAGTTGCTGCCATGTGATTGGCTGATTAGCAGTTTGTGTTACCAAGTGATTGATCAGGTGGACCTAATAAAGTGGTTAGTGAGTGTACAAGACCTATTGAACCTGCCAATGGATTTGTATATCTTTTCATCCAGTCCTGAGATTTACACAGCTCTGTCAAATGGCACAGCTCTGTCTGGCAGGGCAGGGAACCTTATTTATACTTGGTGCGGTTCAGTAACAATTACAGATTTGAGCCCTCCCCCAGCCTGGGATTGGACAGTTAACCTCCCTAGCGGTATTCCTGAGTGTAGCTCGGGGTAAAATTTCAGTACCAAGAGCGGTAACCTTGAGCTACACTCGGGCTTACCATGCGGTGTTGCTCAGGGAGTCCCTGCAGCACTTACCTTGTCCTTCGCTCTCACGATGTGTCCCCTGCAGCGTCCCCGGCCATCTCCTCCGGCCGATGCCGGCATCCGGCTTCCGTGTTCCGGTCCCTGTGATGTCGGGACGTACGGGTGCCGGAACCGGCGGGAAATTTGAAATTTTTAAAAAATGTCATTTTTGTAAAAATGATTATTACATAGTAAAACATTGCTGTTTCAAACCATTTCACATACATTTTGTCCCGAGTGCTTTGTCCGGCGCCCTGCCTGCATTTTTACTGTTCTTTCTGCCTGGAAACTGAGAAACGTCCACGGCGTCCAAAAAGCGTCACTTTAGGTCAGACGCGGTTTTAGACCGGCTAGAGAACAGCGATAGTAAATCAGAACCACTTGCAGAATTGAGTGATAATGATTTGTGGGGGAAATTCCTCATCAGACACTGAAAACGATTCTGCGACTTTGCTCAGCGATGTGCGAACTTGGCGCTATATTTCACATTTCAGTGTTTTTGGTTTGATTATATTATTGAATTAAATGTATTATTATTATATTATTATTTTTTATGATTATTTATTAAATTGTAATTTATGATTTCGTGTTTCAAGTTTTATCCTCCCCGGGATGTTTACTAGACTCTTGTTTGGACAGATTTCAGTGAGTTATTCCTAAAAATTACAGGCCTACAATAAAAAACTACATATTTCCATGCAAAAAAATGGTACCGCTTTCAGCACAAAAAATCGGAAATAATCATACTGCCAGGGAGGTTAAAGAAGTAGCACAGACTTGAGGGATGGCATTAAAAGCCGTAGTATTGTAGGAGGAGATAGACTGCCCCTTGTTTAGTCTTTTCATGCACCAGGAAATGGAATGTCAATGATACAGTCATGCCATTGTTGTATTGTAGACATGGCGCCTGCTGTGGGTAATACTTGTGCCTGGTGTGATAATACTGCAAATATACATCATCGGTGAAGAGCTCCACATCTCGACCTTCCCCTTGGTGAGGACCTGTTGGCCATGTACGGGGTGTTCTGTCATGAGGACTATCTATTAATATAATGCTGTTCTCTTATATCTCATTCTGAAGGTTTTTCTGGTTCCATTATCCACCATTACTGGCATCTTCCTATTACCGCTGGACACCAGGAGCAGTGTGAGTACACCGCATGGCAAATACAAATGAGAAATGAACTGAGTGCACTACATGGAGATTAGTACGTCTTCGAGCAGAATGAGGATTATAAAGGAAGTCCAGTCAAGAAGATACAGTTTATCTTTAAGGGAAACAGCAAAGGGCGCCAACTAAGTGCAGGATATAGGAATAGACTTTATTATAAATAACAAGGAGCAATTCACAAGATGCACAGGGATAAGAGCATGTCATCCACTCACTGTGGTTTGGGGTTAAACCTCAGTGTGTCTTCAGGAGACAGGAAGCAGATGCAGCCATCAGAAGCTGTTTTGGACACCAGAAACCATAAATCCTGGAGCCACCCTGGAGTGCATGGGCTGCGTAGGACCAGACTGTAACTGCTCCTTTTTCAAGCCTCAGCAGTTACACTCTGAAACATGTAGCCACCCCTCCCCCCCAACACTGCCACCTTCCAAAGTGCAATCTTGAGTCCTATGCAACTGATGCACTGCAGGGTGGCTCCAGGACTTCTAGTTTTTTTCCTTGTGTCCTACACGGCTCCTAACAGCGGCATCTGCTTCCTGTAGTCACCACTTGTTAGTTTTAATAATGTCTTTTCCTATATACTGCACTTAGTTGGCGTCTTCTGCTGTTTCATTTATATATTTCTGAGATTACTACAGTCCCACCGAGGAGCTGCCATGGATCTATTTGGACCTATGGACTTTTTAGTATAGTCCTACACACCCACAACACATTCACATGTTGATTATGTTGTCACCTAATGTATCCCTGCCTGCACCATTCTCAATAATTCTCTGTGTTTCAGTTTATCTGTAGCCAGCTTTGGTTAGCATAGTAATAACAAACCCAATGGCAGATTTTGTCTGTGTCCCAGTGTGGAAATGTCCTTCCTATCCCTATAACACAGCAGAAAGTCAGAGGACATTGCCCTAATTTGTGGGGAAATCCTCCTTCATATAGTTGTCACCCAAAAATGTTGTGCCCATTGAAGATTTTCTCCTACCTCCGGTTATGGTAACAACTTTAAAATTTTGTATTTTCAGAAAATTCTTTCACGGTGATAAGGGTCACCAAGACTAACATGGTGGGTGAATCTACCCAGTAAAGTCATAGTGGGAAAATAAAAATCTGACAGGGGTTCTAACCCTTCCACACTCTTTTTAAAACTGAAAAAAAAAAATAAACATTGTTTGGTGTGCTCCTTTAAGTGATATGTCACATTCTTCTCGCCAATCACTCTGGCTGTGCAGTCTCCGGTCATCGGAATCTTCTCCCGGAGCTTAGAGGTGCAGTATACCTGGCTGTCGGACGTGCTCAGAACTACAGGAAAGGTGGTTCCATTCTACATCACCAACAACAACTCCTCGGAGTTCAGGGTCCGGGTCTCACAATGTTCCTTTGCAATATTGTATCACTCCAGGACCAGGGGGAGGCTCAACATCACCGACGTCAACGACTCCCTCTATGACAACGAGGTCACACACATGTCAGAAGCCTTGGGTGAGTTCTTATACATTTCTTATTTTTTATAAATGATCATACAAAATTATTTATTTTTAATGTAAATCAATTATTATTTAATTATAATTATAAATTGTAGTATTAAATACCAATAATGATTGTCCGATTTAAAAATTAGGTAAAGTGTCAGTAAACTTTCTAAACAAAGGGCCAGTTTATTGTCCTCCAGACTTTAAAGGGGCTGGACTGTGGCCATTGTAAATAGAAATTGTCCGGGCATCAGTGGGAGTAAACATTGCATCTTTGGTATTAGGAGGAGAAATAATATGCCTTCACTGGTATCAGTGGGAGAAATAGTTCCCCATCACTGGTGTCAGTGGGAGGAATAGTTCCCCATCACTGGTGTCAGTGGGAGGAATAGTGCCCCATCATTATTGTCAGTGGGAGGAATAGTGCCCCATCATTGGTGTCAGTGGGAGGAATAGTTCCCCATCACTGGTGTCAGTGGGAGGAATAGTTCCCCATCACTGGTGTCAGTGGGAGGAATAGTGTCCCATCATTGGTGTCAGTGGGAGGAATAGTTCCCCATCATTGGTGTCAGTGGGAGGAATAGTGCCCCATCATTGGTGTCAGTGGGAGGAATAGTGCCCCATCATTGGTGTCAGTGGGAGGAATAGTTCTCCATCACTGGTGTCAGTGGGAGGAATAGTTCCCCATCACTGGTGTCAGTGGGAGGAATAGTGTCCCATCATTGGTGTCAGTGGGAGGAATAGTTCTCCATCACTGGTGTCAGTGGGAGGAATAGTTCCCCATCATTGGTATCAGTGGGAGGAATAGTGCCCCATCATTGGTGTCAGTGGGAGGAATAGTTCCCCATCATTGGTGTCAGTGGGAGGAATAGTTCCCCATCACTGGTGTCAGTGGGAGGAATAGTGCCCCATCATTATTGTCAGTGGGAGGAATAGTGCCCCATCATTATTGTCAGTGGGAGGAATAATTTCTTGTATTATTGGAAGGAAAAGTGCCCCAAGGGCTGGATAAAGGCAATCAAGAGTCTACAGTTTGGAGAGCACTGATATAAAGGAATGACGTGTTCTTTCTCATAATGCTCGGCTGCCATGCTTTATCACACACTGAAGCTGATCTCTGCATCACTATTGTGTTGTGAGTGGTGGAGGTACATGGGACACATCACATAACCTCAAGATAAAAGTAGGCAAAAAAGGTTATCTGAGCTTAGAAAATGGTATGAGATTTTTTTTTTTTTACATCACTTAAAGTTAAAAAAAAACTTTAGAACATTTGATTTCACATTATTGCAACACAATTGTGTTTGATTCTTGATAATGGGGATGATTCAGTATTTTATTGAGAGTTTTTCTGCCTGGACTTCATCTTTATATTTAATTTTCTCCTACCCTTTCCAAAATCTTTTGCAGAAGTCACTGCTGTGATCATTGACATCTCATGACATTTTTATTCCACCACACAGGTAAGGAGAAGGTTCTGGTTGTGGTGGATGATGTGGACGACAGCAGCGATAGGGCAAAGACCAGCATTCTCCATTACCAGCCGACCATCCGTAACCAGACCAGGGACCTCTATCTCTTCACCAGGGAGGAGAAAGAGAATAAGGAATGGATCAAAGAGAAGATGAAACCCATCCTGAATACACTCACTCGGGGTAGGTCTGAGGAATCCTCCAGTGCTGACATTGGGAAACATGAGAATGTGCTGAAGGCTATGGCAAATGGTATTGGAGGGTCTCTGGCTTGAACCTAGACATAACATATATGTAAACGTTTGTAGGTCACCTCACAAAGGGTCCCATTTATTTTTACAGTTCCATCAGCAGACTAGTCCTGAGGACTGAATGTTGTGTTGTAAAATGTTGCATAATAGACTGTTTTTTTCTGAATATACTTTAATATTTCTGTCAAAATTGGAGTCATGTAATATCTGTTGGCACCCAGCAATGTCGCCTATGTCAAGGCTCTAGTCTTGATGGGCCTTCGGGTACTGATTTCCAGAAATGGGTTGCACAAGAAGAACTCTTAGAAACATTATCTAGGGCTTACAAGAAGGTTAGAAAAATGTTAATCTGCTAAAGTCGAACACCACAGCAGCATGTGATCAATCTCACGGTGTTAAACTAGGACCATGTTTAGTGTCTATTTCCTGGTCCCTAAAGCCAGCACCAATTCGGAACTACATTCTACTCTTAACTCTTCTCAAACTCACTGCACAATGAGGTCTGATGTTCTGCTGAGTGGCATTGAGATGCTTTAGGCTCATGAAATCTTGAATCTCTTGAATCTCAAAATCTGACCCATCTGGCTATTCAGGAAGAGCTAATAACTGGCTAGCTCTACATTGTCATTATTCCAGTATAGACTATATGATCCATGCCTTGGCTCTGGTCATGTTACCAATGAATACTGGAAGGTCAGATTCCAGCTATTGCGGTAAAGGGAATGCTCTTCGGCCTTATTTGTTTATCATGAACACCAAACCTTAGCCAGTAGTAGCTGGTCACATTCAACTGGACTTGTTCTGTAATGTTGGAGTCATTTATATACAACCTCTTCAGTTCTAATTTGCTCCAGAAACACGTCCCAACATTTGTAGCCACCTGTCTAGCTCAGTCAAAATAATCCAATCACCATGGAATGTGTATAAAATCAGCTGGCTATAATTACATGATCCCCTCCCATTGTGCCCTGGAGTCTGTAGCAGGTGTTAATCATTCAATTTACATGGTTAATGGTGTGAATTGTTGCCATAATGTCAGGGTAAAAAATGTTAAAATACTATATGTGAGAGACAGGAGGTGCCAAAGGTCCCTAACTATTGTGATTGCGAACCAGTTGTCTTTTAGTCCAAAATGTTCACCTCGCTGCTTGTAGGTAGGTAGAGTCTACAGTCTCTATAGCAGGTGGCACTTGTCCGTAACGGTAATGCAGCTGGAGGAGGAAGCCGGGAGAAACTGGGTTGACCCTGGCAGCCATCTTAGGTCATGCAGAGTCTTTTTAAGTCCCTGCCTCCGGGTTTTGGCACTTATTTTTGGAGTGGCTAGTGTAGGGACCGGAGACCCATCAGGCAGGAACAGCACTGGCAGTAAGGAGAGGTTCTGGAGGAGTAAGGAAAGAGTAGGACTGATGTCTGCAGCTTCAGAAAGATCCGCTTTTGGTTGGACCGGCCAAGTCACATCCTGCTCTCCTTGTCAGATGCTGTCTTTAGCTCTGTATTTAACTATGTACTACTACACTTCTCTCTACTCCGGACTGTTGTAAGTGTCCTGGTCAGATCTTATTGTACTGTTTTACATGTTCTGCAATATATTGTTTTTGGCAATCTGGAACTCTGTGTTCACTACAGCCATGCTGCACCCACCCAACATGCTTTTAAAAAAATGTTCCATTTCCTTAAGCTGTAGGAATACTGCTACGATTTGACCCTTAGAAGTTGCTCTTCTACTTTGGGCCATTTAATTTTTTGGGGATTGTTTTGTCTCCCCAATGTTCAAGTCTTTATATTCTCTACTACCCAGCACTGCATACACCAGGTTACTTCCCTTGTGTTTGGGTGTTGGGTCTTTTGGATGTGCAAGCTTCTCTCTCAGAGTATTGTTGGGTTTGACGGACGTAAGGATGAGATGTTTGTAAACATCTGAGTTGTTCTGAAACTCCAGCTACATACAGGATTAGTGTCTTAACCCATGTGTTTTGCTTTTCCCCTCTCTGCAATGGTTCAGTGTGTTTGTGTCAGGGCTCCAGGGTGTGACCAGAGGTATGTGAACTGACACAGGGAAACGCAGGCTTCAGATATGTTATAACAATATAATTTATTAATACTAACAATACATAAACGCAGTGCAATACTAAAACATAACACAGTGCAAACGAACCAAACCACCCACAGATAACAATACATACAATGCAAGCGTCGTCAGGCAGGCCGGGTCAATTACAATCGGGCAGGTAGGAACAGGAGGAGCAGGCAGAGAGTAGTCAGGTCACGAGCCGTGTACAGCAACTAACGGGCAGGTAGGTACAGGGGGTCAGGCAGAGAATAGTCGGGGTCACAAGCCAGGGATCAAACAGGAGAGGTCAGCAGAGGTCCGGATCAGGCAGGGTCAGCAACGAATCAGTCAGACAGGGACAGGGACAGGAACAGGGACAGGGATGCAGGTAAAAAGATACAGGGCCCAGGAAAAACACACACCAAGGCCCAGACTGCAGGTCTGGCCATCCCTTAAATACACCTGCATAATCAGCTTCAGGTGTTTGGCTGGCTGCAGGGTTGAGTCTGATTGCTGAGAGCACCCGCTGGCCAGCCCTGGTACTGCAGCCCACAAGGCAGGTGAGTCCCACCATTACTGGCAAGTCCATTCCTGACAGTTTGCTTGACTTTGTGGATATTGGATGAAAGCCCAATCCATGTAGCCAGAATCTTTCAGAGCTCCTGTGATGTTTGCGTTTTTTTTGTCTTTAGAGCCTGTCTTTATTATGACTATCTCAGTGTTGCAGAGTTTTAATAAACTCCAGTTTGAGTTTCAGGGGGTCGTGAGGGTAAAAGAACAGATATTGGTCCTTGTGGGTAGGTTAACACAGACTTCCTGGCTCCTTGGTGATTGGTTTATGTAATCATAACAAGGTGATTTCATAATTTTCCATACCTTCCATCATTTTCTTGGACAACCAACATCTGCTTTGACACAACCCATGATGATTGGATAAGGGTGTCTGTGCTATTTCTGTGGATATAAATGGTGGGGTACCATCCACAAAGGAAGTGGCTTGGAGAAGCTACAAAACATCTTCAACATTACAGATCAATGTGTCAACTACCACTGTAGTAATGATAAACAAACAGAGGGCGCACCGGCCTAGTGCATTATCCTTTAAAATCATAAATGTAATGTAAAAAGGTAAGTGTTATACTCACAAAAGTCATAAAGGTGCACATGAGTACAGCACAAATACTTCGCAAATCATCAGTGTTCAAAAACGATGAAATATCTGAAGGCTGACACGTTTCAAGGACTTAGCCTCTTCCTCAGAGCCAGGAATCAATTAAATTTCACAGCTAGGCTCTGAGGAAGAGGCCATGTCCTCGAAATGCGTCAAACTTTAGATGTTTCATTGTTTCTGTACACTTTGATCATTTGCGGACTGTTTTTGCTGTACTCATGAGATGCATTTGAACCATTATGACTTTTGTGAGTATGACACTTACCTTTTTATATTTATGATTTTAAAGGATAATGCACTAGGCCGGTGCGCCCTCTGTTTGTTTATCATTACTGCAGTGCTTCTAGACCTCCCCAGTCTTGTGAGGGCAGCATGGCAAGTGCAACCCATGAAGGCCAAGTTCTGATTGTAGTCCACTAATGCCTTTGGGGCTACTCCCCAAGTGCAGGAAGATTGTTGTTTTCCAGCTGTTTGTCAACTACCACCACCAATGGCCATACACCATACAATGACCCGGATCAATGACAAACTTCAAAGAACACACCAAACTTTACATTATACTTTGTTTTTCATTGTAGTAAGTCCAATGTAAATGGTATGTAAGGAGATTTCTAAAAATATACATTTTGTTTTCCTTCTTCAGCGTCATCCAGTTATCTGATTTTAGATGTGGTAAGTATAGCAGATGTGGTGAGTACGTACAGAGTGAGTCTATAGGCCAGATTATATTGTGTATTTTGCAGAGTGTTCTTGATTAATATTCCCATATTGTGGATCGTCTTTCAGTTTCCTATGGTTTTTTTTTTTACCATGGTAGACAAAGCAACTCCACTTTCATTCTTGTACTAGTTACAGCCTCTTTCATTGGAGCTAATCCATCCGAAACAGGGTGATCTTCAATGACTGCTATCATGGGACTATAGAGGGTTCGGTTTGTTACAGCTCTGTCCTGAGGTTAGGGAGAGATTAGACTCCAGTGGTGCTGGAAAGCTCATGCCTTGTCCTGATTTAATTAACTCAAACATCCATTTTGGGTGGAGTAACTCAATATCTATAGATTTCCTGAAAAGGGGCATCTTGGACATCTTTCTCTCCATGTCCATTTTTCAATTCATTTTGTTTCCTATTCCACAGGTAGGGATTCTCATCCTGTATGTGCCATGGATTCATTATTACATCAGTGTTTATCACGTGAGTAAATGTTTCAGTTTTGTATCTGCTACACAGCTGGGTTCATACAGTTCCATGGTTCCAAAGTACTGAACTGAAAGCAACCAATCAGAAATATGCTTACACTATATCAATTTCTGGGTTACTAATCTTAGCACATCAGTTTTGTCCACTACTCTCCTCTGAAGAAAGAAATATACAGAGGATAGCCATGATTGAGTTGACCCCTGACCTGACCATCATACCTCTATGAACTTGCTGGACATTTTAATTTCAGAACAATGGCCATTAATATGGAATTGCCTCCCTTTGCATCTTTACCAGTCTCCACTCTTCTGGGAAGACTTTCTGCCAGGTTTCGGAGGGTGCCTGTGGGAATTTGGGCCCATTTGAGAGGTCAGGTGCTGATGTTGCATGAGAAGACCTGGCTCACAATCAGCATTCTAATTCCTTCCAAAGGTCAGTAGGGTTGGTCACACCATGTCTTTATGGAGCTGGATTTGTACACAGAAGCACAGCCACCTGGAACAGAAAAGAGTCTTCACCAAACTGTTACCACAAGGATGGAATAGCACAATTGTCTACAATGTCTTCGTATGATGGAGTATTACCAGTATTCTTCACTGAAATCCCTGAACTCAATAATTTGGAGGAGGATCTGCATACTTCCCTCAGACCCTCAGAAATGAGGTGTCTCTTCCATGGTCTACTTTTCCTTCGGCCACATCCTCAATATAAAAAAAATAGCTTAAACTGGTTGTAAAGGCAGAAAGTTTTTTCCTTCCTGCATTCTATGCAGGAAGGTAATAAAACTGTATGCAGTAGTCCTCCCTAATACTCACATGAGCCCCTTTTCGGTTCAGCGATTTGCACAAGAGCCATGGCTGACTTCTTCTCCTGATTAGCTAAGACAGCAGCCATTGGCTCCCACTGCTGTCAATCACAGCCAGTGAGCCAATGAGGAGAGAGCAGGGGATGGGGCCAAGCCGCAGCTCTATTTGTCTTATGGATGCATAAAGCCGGGCTCAAGAGTGAGCAGGCACCAGTGCCCCAATAGCAAGTGGTTTGCTATTGGGGGCACTGGTCAAGGGGGAGGAGCCAAGAGTGGAGCCATGGGGACCCAAAAAGAAGAGCATCAGAGCTGCTGTGTACAAAACCATTACACAGAGCAGGTAAGTATGACATTGTTGTTATTTTTTTTTTAAAAGCCAAAACCTTATTACCACTTTAGATGGAGATGTCTCACTGCCAGAGTCATCAAGAGATGTGAGAACCTGGGCTTCTTTAACTTCATGGTAGCCCTTTAAATAAACTAAATATTGTATATATATATATATATATATATCCATATTGATACAATGTAAATATATCATTTTGTTTCTCTGTGTATAGGGTGAAATCTTGATATTATCTAATATTGTTGGTTCATTGCTGCTCTCTGACTTCCTACTTCCCTCCAGCTTGGTGAGTAAATATAATAATGATATAACTTGTTCCCAAACTACCAGAATTGAGTAGATTAAACAGTCACATGGGATGTACATAATTGTAGTTAATTTATGCTTTTTATTGGGGGGGGGGGGGGGGGGTTTGTGGTACTAGGGATGATTGGAGGGTATTTGTGCTAAGAGGGTAAATTGGGGGGGATGTGTTAGGATTGAGGATTGTGCTTTTTCTTTTGAGATTTGTGCTTTAGAGAGAGGATTCAAGCTAGGAAAATGGGGGGGCTCATACATGTGGGGGGGGACATTTAACAATTTAGCACCTTTGCCCTGGTCTGTAGATGACCTTCTCCCAGCACTGCTTGAAATCGGTAAAGCTACAGAGTTAAAGTAGATGTAAACCTGATCAAAAGGTCATTTGCTCTGTGCACCATGTATCTTAAACCAATACGGAGATTTTTTTCCTCGCAACATCTGTTTTTCATCTTTTTTATTCATCCCTTTTCCCATCTCTGTTTCTGATCTCCTCCAGCCTCCTTCAGCCACTTCCTATCTACATGCACTTGCCACAGTTTCAGTTGCACAGGCTTACTATAGACTAGCTTCTTTGCACAATTTGTACTAGTTTGGCCACTTTTAGTCTTCACCAGAGGATCATGTGACAGGGTGACAATGCAGGATCACAATTAGGAGATACTGTAGGTGTCACCCCATAACAGCACGGTTGGCAACATTTTAAAATAATTAGGAAGGGCATCGTGAAGGGAACACTATTGGACATGGTCAATAAAATGGACGTTACTTCCTGGCTTATGGCTTGTAGTGTGGCACCCTTCCCCCTTTGCTTTGCTATATTTTAGACAAAATAGGGCCTTGGAGTACACAGAAGAGAAAGTGGCAGTAAAATAAGCCCCATGGATGGTGTCAGTGGCAGTCCTCTAGTACATCCTCCAGGATATGGACGCTGAAGGACAATGCCCAAAACCCCAGGACCCCAAAGATCCAAGACACTTGGTAACTATTTAACAGGAATACTCGATCAAAGACCTTCATGGCAGAACCACCAATTAGTATTTCATCAAACACTGCATATTTAATAGGATTAAAAATGACTTTCGAAACTACAATACTATATTAAAGCTTCCATGAGATATAAGTGATTGGGTTTACAACTACTTTAAATAAATCTATACCTTCTCTTTAGTTGATCTGATTAAACATGTTTATACTAACATAATATTGAGGGAACACCACTGTTTTCTTTCCTTTATAGCATATTTGTGATTCCCAGTCTGGCACTGTGCCTCCGCTCACCTATCCTATAGACCGTCCGAAACGTGTGCCCCGGGGCATGAAGAAGGAAGGGTTTGCCCCTGTGCAGTATAATAATGGTGCCATGGACAGATATAGACATTATGCTTTATCACAGTCCAATATGGGTCCATGGGAATGTAGCACTACCCCCTTGGGGGTTGCTGTTGAATTTAGGTCCTCCTATAAAACTGCACAGCCAGCCCGTTAGCATTTTTCACACAGCAGTCATCCTCAGAGAAAAATAAAACATTGAGCGTTGGTTTTGTTCTTTTATTGAGGGGATTAAACTTGGATGGGTAAGAGGTGTATAGGATGCCCAAGGGTACTGAACTCATGAATTAACTTCATGAACTATTCACAGCTTCTCCTTTCCTGAAGCACAGTCTCTGTTGGAGTTCTAGCCAGCAGCTCTAGTTGTAATACTCTTGTCCCCAGATGAACTTCTCCTCACCCAGCAGCCTGGTAACGTTCCTTCCTGACCAGGGGATCCGGCTCCTGTTCCTATAAGTAGAAGGGAGCCAATCTGGTTTCCCTGCAGATTGCTCCTTCCCCTATATGCCCAGGGGATGTAGGTGTACTGACTCAGATCCTCTCCTGCACAGCTTGTGGAATGGCTGCTGCTTCCAGGCCTATCATCTGGGCTGCTCCTCCCTTGCCAAAGAGGTGATCTTCTCTCGGGACCAGTGAGTCCTGAGCATTCTCCCTCTCTCTCCACCTAACTTCAGCTCCTGCTCTTCACACTCCTGCCACCACTCCCTCACTCCAACTGCTGCTACTGAGCAGGCTCTAACACCTTTTAAGGGAGTCCAGCCCCATGACAAGCCTCCTGTTGGGGAATTGCTGAGGTCCCTCAAAGGTGCAGCCAACCACTCTTCAAATCCACCCACTGTCTCCAAGGCCTCCTCTGAAAGCCTTAGAGCAGGGGGAAATTCCAGAGGGGCTGGCCTGCACAGCCTCTCAGTCTTCACCAGAATTTGAACCCTCTGGCTATTGCACCTGAGCTGTTATACAGCTCCAGTCTAACCATCAGGGATCTAACTTCACCTAATGTAGCTATGATGTATAAAATTACCCAATGACAGCATAAATGTGCCCCAAAGTACTAGATGACACTTATGCAGCTTAACATTTTTCACAAATGGTACTCCATCCCAAGTTGGCTGAAGTCAGGTAGGCATTTCTTTCACTAGCAACAAATCACCAGTAGCCGGAGACATAGAAAGGCTTCCAGTCTCCCTCTGTAGCCAGATGCAGCAAGATCTCTGTTGCTGGCTTGAACACTGATTAATCTTGATCGGTAGCAATGGAAAGGACATCTCATTGCCTTAGCTACATATTGAATCCACAGGGTCAAAAAGGAAGTGAGCCGCATGTGACACAAGAGCTCTATGCATATGGAACAACACAAAATTGTAAACTCGTGGCTATGAATGCAGCCAAGGCACATCTTGAGGGATGGTGGGAATACTGTGTTTGGCATAGCACCTGTGGTGGTGGCTGGCACAGACAAGCAGGGTCCCGGCACATCTGGAGGATTGTTGGAGATGGCGGGTTTGCAATAGCACCATCAGCACATGCAGGGACTCCCGCTAGCTAGCTCCAGCCAAGTGAGTACTGCTTGGCAGGATCTAGGGGGCTTCTGGGGTGGGATGCACCCCCCCAGATTTCAGTTACACATCCCCCAAAAGCCCCCTCTACCCTACTGCCTGGCCATCTCTCATTCCGGCACACTGTATACACACACAGCCTAACCACACATCACATAGTTTGAATCCGATCATCTGCCTGACTTTTTCTGCTCATCAGCTATCTTTATTGTTAGTGTTTTTTTATATGTGGGCCAATACAATTCCTCTTCTTCCAATGTGGCCCAGGAGTGTCAAAAGGTTGGACACCCCTGCTGTAGAACATATTAGTTAAGATGTGTGAATAGTTTTATAGCTCCTCTGGAGTTGCAAAGTCAAAGTATTCTAAATTGGAGGTTAATGGAGGAAAATATTTATAAAATGATCACAATAAACAGCTGTAGCACCCCTCAGGTTTAGCTAGGGGGAGCTAGACAAGTTTTTATTCAGAGGCAGGACAGCAGCCTGGAATGAGTCAGCCTGGGTATGAGTCAGCCAGGTAACTTTACCTCAGGGCTGAGAGCTCTGCAGGTCAGTATCCATGCAGACTATGAATTACTGCTCGTTACAAATCCCGATATTTACTGCACTGAGAGGCAAAAGCCTTTTAAAAAAAAATGGTTTGTCCACATTATAACAATTGTTACTATCTGCAAATTCCAAAGGTTGAGTCTGATAGTGCCAACAGCCGGAGGGCTGAATGGCAAAAAATAAACAAAGAGGGAGATAATCCCCACTGAACCTAATACTTAACTTTCTGTACTGAAAGCCCAATTCCGTAAAACCTTGGCTTGAACCCAAGTGGGGCTTCACCCATAGTGCAAGGGTCAATTTCTCATTTAGGTCTAGGGAACATAGAAAAGAAGATCTACTTACCTGATCTTCTACTATTTCACACTCACCGGTCTAAACTCCTGACATCACCAACACCAAATGCAGTAATGGCACTGAGGGAAAGTCCACAGTCAGAGCATGGGGGGGCGCCGTCTTCCAGAGGAGCACACAAGTTAAGTGCCCAGAGTTGGGGTTTAATTTTTAAAATTTCAAAAGTAAAAGACCCAACAAAGAAAAGACAGTACAAATGGACTTTATTACCTTTATTATGCAGGAAAGCCTCTTCTGTGCTCCTCTCTGATTTACTTTCTCTGCGTTACTGCATCTTGGCTTTTTTATTTTAGGACTAGGCTCCTCCATCTGCAATTTGAGTCTCCAATGAGAATGCACATATTGGCCACTGATTGGACATGAGCATGGTAGTGGGCAGGGCTTAGTCATGAAGTCAGGAAAATTCAGGCCCCAGTAGTAATATAAAACAAAATCACAAGCACGGACAATGCTTCCTAAAAATTGAATAATTGACACCTTGTGTACTTTTAGGCAGGACTGTAATTGCGCCCAAGTTAACTTTAAAGCCAGTCTGTACAGACTGAAGCATGGAGGCAGTCATTGATGAACCCCTTGGGAAAAACTGGCATAGAACAAGTATGTAGGCAGTGAATCAGAACTCTTTATCTGCAAATGGATTCATGAAAAAGGTAAGACCAACGGGTAAACCCGACAGTCACGCATCTAGGAGATCAGTGTTGGCATCCTCCATATTATTCTGTGTCATCTCATGGGTTCAACAATCACATCAATCAGCTAAGCTGCTCTTTAAAGTCAGCGCTAGGGAGGGGATTAGGGAGGGGCCTCTGAAGTTAGAAATTACTGGTTTTCCCCACAACAGCCAATTGGATTCAAGCTTTCATTTCCCAGTAAAGTTTACTCTCATTGGCTGCTCTGAGGCAATATGGACAGTCTTTACTTTGGAGACTCGGATAGACAAGGTCTATCGTATCAAATGGTAGAACTGGTGTTAGTGAGACGCTTTATCAGTTGTTACAAGAAGTAAATCTTTAGATCCAAATGAATAAAATATATCAATATTGAGAAAAAATAATAATATTAAAATGAATAACAATTTTCTTTCAGGGCTCCTCAAAGACAGGCCTCCTCGCTCTTCTGTTGGTGATGGTGTTGGAATTGTTGGCTATGTATTGGTATCACTCCGGCAAGAAATGTGTAAGTGTGGGATATCTCTGTGTCATTCATTAAATATACTTTTCCTTCTCTCAGTAACAATTTCTCTTTTTTATCTTTCTCATATAAAAGGTCTTACTTTTTGCGCAGTCGGTTTCCCCATTCCTGTATGCTGGGCTGTTATTATCAACAACCACGAGTGTAAGTAAATCACCATAAAAGGGGCAAAATGATGGCACAAGTAATAAGTGAACTTTCCAGCCATTCAGGCTGTTTTGCAGAGACTGGATATTTTAATTTTTATACATTACAGGTGAAACTCGAAAAATTAGAATATCGTGCAAAACTTCATTTATTTCAGTGCAGCAACTTAAAAGATGAAACTAATATATGAGACTCATTACATGCAAAGCAAGATAGTTCAAGCCGTGATTTGTCATCATTGTGATGATTATGGCTTACAGCTCATGAAAACCCCAAATCCACAATCTCAGAAAATGAGAATATTGTGAAAAGGTGGAATATTCTCGGCTCAAAGTGTCCCACTCTAATCAGCTCATTCAGCCATAACACCTGCAAAGGGTTCCTGAGCCTGTAAATGGTCTCTCAGTCTGGTTCAGCAGGAATCACAATCATGGAAAAGACTGCTGACCTGACAGTTGAGCAGAAAAACATCATTGACGCCCTCCATAAGGAGGGAAAGCCTCAAAAGGTAATTGCAAAAGAAGTTGGATGTTCCCAATGTGCTGTATCAAAGCACATTAATAGAAAGTTATGTGGAAGGGAAAAGTGTGGAAGAAAAAGGTGCACAAGCAGCAGGGATGACCGCAGCCTGGAGAGGATCGTCAGGAAAAGGCCATTCAAAAGTGTTGGGGACTTTCACAAGGCGTGGACTGAGGATGGAGTCAGTGCATCAAGAGCCACCACACACAGACGAATCCTGGGCATGGGCTTCAAATGTCGTATTCCTCTTGTCAAGCCGCTCCTGAACAACAATCGTCTTACCTGGGCTAAAGAAAAACAGACCTGGTCTGTTGCTCAGTGGTCCAAAGTCCCCTTTTCTGATGAGAGCAACTTTTGCATCTCATTTGGAAACCAAGGACCCCGAGTATGGAGGAAGAATGGAGAGGCCCAAGGACCCTGAGTATGGAGGAAGAATGGAGAGGCACAAGGCCCCCGAGTATGGAGGAAGAATGGAGAGGCACAAGGACCCCGAGTATAGAGGAAGAATGGAGAGGCACAAGGACCCAGAGTATGGAGGAAGAATGGAGAGGCCCAAGGACCCTGAGTATGGAGGAAGAATGGAGAGGCACAAGGACCCCGAGTATGGAGGAAGAATGGAGAGGCCCAAGGACCCCGAGTATGGAGGAAGAATGGAGAGGCACAAGGACCCCGAGTATGGAGGAAGAATGGAGAGGCACACACTGCAAGATGCTTGAAGTCCAGTGTGAAGTTTCCACAGTCTGTGTTGATTTGGGGAGCCATGTCATCTGCTGGTGTTGGTCCACTGTGCTTCATGAAGTCCAGGGTCACCGCAGCCAACTACCAGGAGATTTTGGAGCACTTCATGCTTCCTTCCGCAGATGAGCTTTATGGGGATGCTGACTTCATTTTCCAGCAGGACTTGGCACCGCCCACACTGCCAAAAGCACCAAAACCTGGTTCAATGACCGTGGGATTACTGTGCTTGATTGGCCAGAAAACTCGCCTGACCTGAACCCCATAGAGAATCTATGGGGCATTGCCAAGAGAAAGATGAGAGACATGAGACCGAACAATGCAGAAGAGCTGAAGGCCGGTATTGAAGCATCCTGGTCTTCCATAACACCTCAGCAGTGCCACAGGCTGATAGCTTCCATGCCACGCCGCATTGAGGCAGTAATTGCTGCAAAAGGGGCCCAAACCAAGTACTGAGTACATATGCAGCTTCTACTTTTCAGAGGTCCGATATTGTTCTATGTACAATCCTTGTTTTATTGATTGCATGGAATATTCTCATTTTCTGAGATTGTGGATTTGGGGTTTTCATGAGCTGTAAGCCATAATCATCACAATGATGACAAATCACGGCTTGAACTATCTTGCTTTGCATGGAATGAGTCTATCTCATATATTAGTTTCACCTTTTAAGTTGCTGCACTGAAATAAATGAACTTTTGCACCATATTCTAATTTTTCGAGTTTCACCTGTAAATATATGTAACAAACAAAATCTTTAAAAACACCAAGAAAAGATGCACGTAGATTGCATGAACAATGGTGACTTGGATTGTAAAGTCCCTGGAGACTACTGATTTCAGGTTGACGTGTTTCATGGGAAACCCACTTCCTCAGGACCTCAGATCTCCACCAATAAATAAGTCACTATAATGGATATCCATCCCGTATGATAAAAGAGAATGGGAGACGCACAGGAAAAATGGGGAAGGAGGGCAACAAGCTGAGGGATGGCGGGGGGTGCCTGGTGCATGTATAGCACTGGAAATAGGAAAAAAGATTCCAAAATAAATCCGTTAAATAAGAAAAAAATCATTTGTCCTCACAGATCTACATGGCCAGGGCTGTACCCCCTGCCCCAGAATACAAACAGAACTTACCATTAAATGTACCATTCAGAGCAGACATATAAGAATTTGGACTCCCAAAGAAAGTTTCATAAGTCCTCATAAGATGTATAGGGAACCGATATAGATGCCTGAGCCTGCAAGGAGAAAACCAAGCAGACAGCCTGTATTAAAATTGCTACAGGCATGCCTCGGTTTACAAATTTAATTCCTTCTGCAGGACTTTTCATATAGCAAAAAATTTGTAAACCAAAACGCTGTTTCCCATAGGAATGCATGGAAAACCAATTAATCCGTTCCGGAGGTCAGAAAATAGTAAATGCTACTAAAATACGAATAATCCCCCTGCCCACAGACCCCCACAACCACTGGCCAGGGTTGTGGGGAAGAGGTCCTTGTCCCCATCAACAAGCCCCTCTGCCCCAAAGCACCCCCCCATGTTGAGAGCATGTGGCCTGGTATGGCTCGCTCATCCCCCCCTTTCCTGACCTGCCGGGCTGCATGCTCGGATAAGGGTCTGGTATGGATTTTGGGGGGGACCCCAACAGCATTTTTTGTTTACATTTTGTTGTGGGAGTTCCCCTCAAAATCCATACCAGACCCGAACATCTTGGTATGGATGGGAGGGGGGACCCCACACCATTTTTTTATTTATTGTGCTGCTTTTTAAATGTAATTACGGCTTCTTTTTTTTCTTCACTATAGCTCAGAAATTCAGCTGTCAGCTTTCCCCCAGCTAAAAGAAGGAAAGTTTTCTTTTAGTTTATTTCCCTGAGTTAAAAAAACAATGTCTCCTTTTAGTTTCTTAAAAGAAACAAAGTCTCCGTTAACACCGGGGAAAGTGACAGCTAATTCTGTGAGCTATAGTGAAGGGAAAAAAAAGCCAGAAATTGCATTTAAAAATCAGCACCGATATAAACTTCATATTGCAAAAAAAATTTGTAAACCGAGGCATTATTTTCAATGGATTTTCATTCGTAAACTGAAAATTACGTTAACCGAGGCTTTTGTAAACCGAGGTATTACTGTATATGTAATCAGGTTATCAAATAACTCTGTAAGGTTACTAGAAACTTCGATCTTCTCACCGAGCATACAGCTTCCCTGGGTCTCTCCAAGATGGCGTCCAAATGATCTGGAGCTATTCCCTGAGCTCCAGTTTGTGTTCCGGCTTAGAATGCATCAGGAAGTAGATCAGAAGTGATGTTGGTGCTCTATTTTTTATGTTTGAACCTGGGCATTTAAAAGAGCTACTTTTACTGTTTGTATGTATGTATTGTAATGACTTTTGGGACTGTTTATTAAAAAATTTATATTATCCCAAATTTGGGAATCCCAGCTGACTGTTAGGGGTTAACATTCTAGAGTGAATTTCAAGTGAGATTCCAAGAGGTTACCACACACACAATGAGTGGAAGAAACTGGTCTAAGAGACAATGAGAGTCAAACACCACTATTTGGATGTCTGCAGGTGAGCATATAGGAGGTCTGAAAGTGACAATGGTGAGAGGAAATCCTCATTGTCTTATCTCTCCCAAAAGCTTGGAAAGTGTGTGATGACCAAACAAACTTCTTGAGATGTCACAATAGCTATTGAATACTGAGGTTTAACTCCAGTCCAGTCTGTTTACCCAACAATGGATGAGGTTCTCCTCACATTTCCTTGAACTGTATACACAGTATAGGGTGAAACCTGGGTCATTTAAAATAAGAGTTTGGGATACATGAACTGAGACATTATCAAAAAGCATATTACCAACACCTTTTTATCAAGGGAAATCTATTCGATAAGGTTTGGTATTGCATCCCACTCAGCTAAGTTTAAAGTGATGAAGAAGAAGATGATTTGTGAATTGGGGTAAATTTTATATTTCCAAAAAGAAATCAGCTATTCCAATACAGTTTAAATATCAGGAAAATGAGAAACCAAATGTATTTACATCTTTCTATGGTCCTTATCCAAGAGTTAGTAGTGAAATCAACTATACTTGAATAGGGCATATATTTGATACATAAAGACATTTTGTTTCTATCAAAGGATGAGTCATCATTAAGACCACCAATTCATTTGTGATACCGGACTGTCCCCAGTGGACAGGTGAGGAATATCTCTAGGTGCGCACACTTCTCAACCGGCCAATCAACAAGCCTGTTGGGAGGTCCCTCGAAACAAAGGTCTTAGATGGTTTAAAAGACCAGACACCTCAAAAATCCAGGGATCCATGAATCCATCATTCCATCAATCAAGAAGCCATCGATTCATCCATCTGAATCTGATCTGATTTTCTTCCAAGATTCTGAATTTCCTCCAAGCTTCCAATCTTCTGATCTGCTAAAACTTCTGCAACAGCTTCTAAGACTGCTGTAACTTCTAAACTATCTCTTATCTACCCTGTTGCTACTATATACTGCACTATACCTCACTTGCTACCTGCGGCCATTTTGCTGAGGACTTCCAGCTGCCATTTTGAAGGAAGAGATTTCCACCAGAGACGCTGATGCTCAGTTAAATTCTGGGAGTGGTGAGACTGTGCTAGAATATTGTAATTTTCTTTGATATTTCCAATTTTCTAAACACTTATAACATTTTATTGTTAGGAATGTATTAAGGTCCTCTAAATTATCATTAACATAACTGTTTGAATATTGTATTGAGGTTATATATTACATACTAACTAATTTGTGGTGTTGTGTGGTGCAAATTATCAGAGATACTTTCTTATTTTTCTATGGCCACGAAAAATGAGAAATAATCCCTCAAAATTTGATATTTTCCCTTTAAATTGAAATCATATATTGTATGATCCTATATCAAGATTAGCATATTATATTTTTGATTGTGTGTACGAGTATATATTCATCACCAGTTTTTTGCGTTTGTATTAATATATATACATTTTGTACATAAATAAATGTATTTATTTATCAAAAGGCAAATTTTGTGTATTTGGTACGAATCATACTGGTAAAAAGGACTCAAGGTAAATTATTAAGTGGTGATCAAATTATTAAGCTGTCCAAATTATTGGTTCATTAAATATTTGCCGTATTTTAACGGGTGGAGGCACTGCGATATTTTGTTTAAGGGAGAGGACACCGCCCTACATATTTAGAATAAATTATTACATAAACCACCACAGTATGTACTGGTATATATGTATGTATGTATGTACTGGTATATATGTATGTATGTATGTATGTACTGGTATGTATGTATGTACTGGTATATATGTATGTATGTATGTACTGGTATATATGTATGTATGTATTTATTCTGCTGGAAAGCATGTTGGGGATCTTTGTATTAACAGGTAAGGTGTGCAATCAATACCTTTACCTGCAAGTGAACTCATCTATCTAATAGAGTGGAAAAGCTTTGCCAATATTCAGATGTTTTCAGATCTGCCAAAGGGAGGATCTCAGATTACATTTAGAACCAGCACAGGAAAGGGGCACATGAGTAGGATAATCCACCAAGCAATACACAAATTCTCCAGCACTCAGTCCAGCTAATCAGCAGAGAAAACCTACTTACACTTTATGAACAGTGACGGAGGTTTTTATTCCAAGGATCTGCAAATACACTTCAAACCACTCAGCCGGGTCTGTCAGGTCAAGGCTCCTCTGAAAAATGCCGTCCTAAACTATCTGAGCTTCCAACACAGGGTGTACTGTTTAGTGTCTTCACCATGTTTGACAGGTTCTCTTCTTTTGTGTGCTGGTAGAGATACAATGCTGATGTCCTTAGTATTTTAACTTCACAACTTTTTTTTCTTGGCAGCTTCCCAATACTGGAGGCAGTGAAGAGGACAATATGAGCATGGTATAAGAGGCCAGAACAGGCGCAGACTCCAGAATCCACTCTGGTGTAAAACCAATGATGAAGTCCTGGGTGATGGCTTTCTCTGAAGCATGGTGCTTTAAAAGGACCAATATACACCTAATATATTGATCTGTCTCCCTTCCTTTCCCTTTCCCCCTCTCTTTCCCTTGCTTTCCCTTCCCATCCCTTCCCTTCCCCATTTTATTTTTCTCTCCCTCCCACCAAGAGCTCCACTTTGTCCAAGTACAGCCTGAATTAATCTATCCTCCCTATCCCACAATGTGTCCACAAGGGCTTATATCCATGATTCCCCCTCCCCTCCCCCACTGCCAAATAATATACCCTCTCTTCCCTGGCCTTGTGATTTTTTTTCTACGTTGCTCTATAAAGGGAATAACTTATACATTCCGCTTGTGAGTTTATTTTTGTATATGACACAAAGCAGATTGATTTTTCATAATAAAAAATAACTGTGATTTACCACATTTTCTTGCATGGTTATGTGAACAGCCAGAGCGAATGACTGTTTAATTTGTGTAATGAGAACGTCCCCTAATTTAGCTATAAAAATCAATGTAAACTGTGTGAAGTCTTATCATTTCCATGGTTCCTTCAGGATATAGATTGAATCAGGAAATGATCGATGAAACAAGCCCAGCCCGTGAGGAACTTTAATCCAGGTATATCCTGAAGATCTAGACTTAGCTACTAGCAACAAGCAAAGTCCCCTATGGTGCCAATCCATGGTGGCTGACCTATGTAAAGTTGACCATAGATGGGTCATTGGCTTTTGTTCAGCCAGCGGGCTGAATGAAAAAAAATTAACAGATTCTTCTATCCAAGCAAGTGAAGCAGATGGAGAAATCCTCCCCGCCTGGACATTGTATTCTGACAACAGTAGTCTTTGCTGTCAGAACACACTGATCAACAGCTGCTGCTGATTGGCGGCAGCCACTGATTGACAAAAGTTTTGGGGGCGTGGCCTGGCTGGAGCCTGAGCTGAGAATGTTACATCCATTCACAGTGGATTTTCAGAGATGTGCAGCTTATGGAATACTTTCTCTCCTACATATTTTGACATCTGGAGTAGAGAGGAGAATCCAGCATTTGACTTTTGTCAAACAGGGACAGCCACACATGGATTAAAATTCAGCCATTACCTGCTGAACTGGACAAATTTTTATCCATCTATGGCTAGATTTAAACTTTCAGCTGAGGCTCCTGCATCTAGGTCCAATGTCACTCTCATCAAGGATTGGTTCACACCAACATACACTTGCTGCCATGCTCTTTGGATGCATTCCTTTTAATTGACCTGGGGGTTGGTATCTGGTGGTCCCCTTAATTTTAGTTGAAGTTTGAAAATACCGAAAAGCCCCTGCCTGCAAATCACTACAAACACCGGGCCAGGATGTTGGGGAAGAAGCCCTTGTCCTCACCAATTTAGAGTCAAGGTGTTTTGCATGGGACTCGCCCCTGGCAAGGTAGCCCCTATATTGAGGGCATATGGCCTGATGTGGTTCAGGAGGGAGGGGGGTACACCCTTGTTATGCTCCCCCTTTCCTGGCCACCCAGGCTGCAAGCTTGGATATGGGTCCTTTCTTTTAGATTGTAAGCTCTAATGAGCAGAGCCCCCTGATTCCTCTTGTATTGAATTGTATTGTAACTGTATTGTCTGCCCTCATGTTGTAAAGTGCTGGGCAAACTTTTGGCGCTGTATAAATCTTGAATAATAACAATAATTTCGGGGAAGCCTACACTTTTTTCTTGGTTTTATTTTTGCATGGTATACCACTTTTAAATCTATTTCAGACTGGAAAGGCCTGGTATGGAATTTGGGGTGGACTCCACACCTTGTCTTTTCATGAGGTG
Organism: Staurois parvus; assembly: GCF_062004578.1. NCBI lineage: Eukaryota > Metazoa > Chordata > Amphibia > Anura > Ranidae > Staurois > Staurois parvus. Next base: position 380,228 of record NW_028318299.1, read on the forward strand.
GCTCTTAAAATCCACATCAGACCTAAAGGGTCTAGTATGAACCTAAAGGGGGGATGCATTTTTTTGGTTTACAATTTCCCCACTGTGTGTACATATTCACCTTTCCATCAGCAATTTATTATTATTTTATTAAACAGGATTTATATATCGCCAACAGTTTGTGCAGCGCTTTACAAAATGAAGGTAGACAGTTACAATACAATTTGGTACAAGAGGAAACAGAGGGCCCTGCCTGTTAGAGCTTACAATCCCTGGCTGAATTTGCAAAGTGCGAATGAGTCACTAGTTGTTAGGACACTGGCAGGTGCCAGCTCCCTAACAACCAGCAGGAAACTGTCACAATTAGCAGTGCTAATATTACTCACAGTGCAGCTGGAGATTCATTCAGCCTTTTGCACAGGAGAGTCCATAAACTATACACAGTGCAGTGGTCTCCCGCTGGTCGAATATTCATAGCCTACAGCGTCCAGGCTATTTTTTCTAATGGTGAATGTTAACTCTCAAGATTGAATGTTCTTAGGCTATTTTTCTCTTAGGATCTTCAATTTTTAGATGACTGTTCTTATCTCTGCCTCCTGTAGTTTTCTGCAGGCAGTCAGAATTAGGTGGGGCCTGCTGGGTCGCTCCAACAGTGCTGCCTTCTGCACAGAGTATGTGCAGCACTGTCATGATGTCACTGCTATTTTTACAAGTTGTGACTTACTTAACATATGCTACCTATACCATATACAATTCCCCAAATCATGAAAAATAAATAAAGAATCAAAAAATAAAATATCAAAAAGTCTCCATAATAAACAATAATCGCCAAATTCAAATCAGTGTATAAAATCATATACTTGTGTCCTTCAAAAATTATAAGGTTATAAAGTGGTAATTCCAAAAAAATCCTGGTGTTTGAGCCTTCCAAGTGACTCCCATGAACAAAGTAAACCTCAAAAAAAGAAAATTTACATAGTGCGTTATCCTTGATAAACCAATATATAAACAATACACTGTGTAAAAAACACACATGACCACTGACAGTGAAAAAGTGAGTTAATGTGTCAACTGTGACAGTGAATCAGTGCAAAAACAAACATCAAACAACAAGTGTCAATATCTGTGCACACTTCTATTGTGTAAGGAGTAAATACCATTACCAAATTGAATTAATAATCACGCCTTAAAAATCACCAGGGTATGATACAATTCCAAAGAACGCACTCCAAAGAGGAGATCTTTAAGATGTCATCACAGCCTTATGGATAAATCTCCTTGATGTAATCTGGGTAAAGCAAACCTGTATACTCCATACTCCTTCTATGCATACTCCATACTCCTTCTATGCATACTCCATACTCCTTCTATGCATACTCCATAATCCTTTTAAGCGGAGTTTTCTTCAAAAAATAAAGTCAGGCCACCCACTCTTTTTTAGCCGCTGTATTAAAACTGATGGCTCCCGGTATGTGGTAGGTGCATATCCCAGGAGGTTTGAGGAGTGGAGGAGCTATCATACTCACCTAGGCAAGGGGCAGGTGGAGCTCTTTTGATGGACCTCTTACATTTTAAGAGGTCTTAAAATGCTTTTATGCAGTGGTTAATACTCCTTGGACATCTTAGAGCAATGTGTTAAATGTGAGGATCTTCCACATAGCTCAGCATCTCAAAATTGCCTGTTAAGATTACAATTCTTTTATGGCAGAGGTAAATTGTAATAGGTCCATCTGAAGAGCTACACCCGCTTTTACAAAAAAAAAAAAAAAAAAAAGGTACAACCACAAGTGTGTGTTTCTCCTTCATTCAAGGTGTCCACATTAGGCCTGTTCTTTATATAATAGGATGAATTTAGTTTTATTACAGTTAAAAGGGGAACAGAGGTAATACTTATAAGCACTTATACTTACCTGCTCTGTGTAATGGTTTTGCACAGAGCAGCCCCAATCCTCCTGTTCTCAGGTCCCCTGCTGGTGCTTTTGGCTCCCCACCAAGTGCCCCCATAGCAAACCACTTGTGCTCTCTCCTGAGCTGGCTCCATAGAAGACACACAGAGGTGGTTCGACCCTGCCCCCACTCCCTCCTTACTGGCTGTCATTAACAACAGTGGAAGCCAATGGCTCCTGCAGCTGTGTTTGCAGCTATGAGTAGAGAGAGAGCTGGGAGAGCCGCTGCTCTCATACAGAATGTTATATTCAGATCAGGCTTAGGTAAGTATAATGGTGGCTGGGGAGGGAGCTGCATGCAGAAGGTTTTTTTTACCTTGATCCATAGAATGAAATGAAGTTAAAAAAAAAACCTTTTGGCTTAAAAATCACTTTAATCCAATTTCTGCCATGTAGACAAAAGAGAAAGTGATGTTTCAGCATTGAGGGGAATTTTCTGTCACACAATTATTCCTGATGGAAAATATCTCTTCACTTTCTGTTCTGGTGAAAACTCAGAATATTCAGATTTCCATCAGTTTCTGTCTCAGTGACAACACCAAGACACACAGAGATGATGCCTTTACCTTGGGGGAACAGCAATAAAGCCATGGCAGAGGTTGTTAATTCTTCCTCACTGCATGTAAAATATAAAAAATGTTTTGGCTTTAGATTCACTTTGATGATGTTGACTATCCAAATGTCAGCAACATTCTGTGAGTCCAAAAATATACTGACAATGAGTAGTATGAACTTCCCATCATTACTGCACACAGGGCCGTCTAGCTGCAGTACGTCCCTCCCCATGCTTTAGTGCACCCAGGAGGGACAGGTGCAGCATCCAGCACTGCTTCAGGAGGGACAGGTGCAGCATCCAGCACTGCTTCAGGAGGGACAGGTGCAGCATCCAGCCCCACTTCAGGAGGGACAGGTGCAGCATCCAGCACTGCATCAAGAGGGACAGGTGCAGCATCCAGCACTGCTTCAGGAGGGACAGGTGCAGCATCCAGCACTGCTTCAGGAGGGACAGGTGCAGCATCCAGCACTGCTTCAGGAGGGACAGGTGCAGCATCCAGCCCCACTTCAGGAGGGACAGGTGCAGCATCCAGCACTGCTTCAGGAGGGACAGGTGCAGCATCCAGCCCTGCTTTAGGAGGGACAGGTGTAGCATCCAGTCCCACTTCAGGAGGGACAGGTGCAGCGTCCAGTCCCGCTTCAGGAGGGACAGGTGCAGCGTCCAGTCCCGCTTCAGGAGGGACAGGTGCAGCATCCAGCACTGCTTCAAGAGGGACAGGTGCAGCATCCAGCACTGCTTCAGGAGGGACAGGTGCAGCATCCAGCCCCACTTCAGGAGGGACAGGTGCAGCGTCCAGTCCCGCTTCAGGAGGGACAGGTGCAGCGTCCAGTCCCACTTCAGGAGGGACAGGTGCAGTCCGGCCCCGCTTTAGGAGGGACAGGTGTAGCATCCAGCCCCACTTCAGGAGGGACAGGTGCAGCGTCCAGTCCCGTTTCAGGAGGGGCAGGTGCAGCGTCCAGTCCCGCTTCAGGAGGGACAGGTGCAGCGTCCAGCCCACTTCAGGAGGGACAGGCGCAGCATCCAGCACCGCTTCAGGAGGGGCAGGTGCAGCGTCCAGCACCGCTTTAGGAAGGACTGCATTTGGGGTGTCATTAACTTAATATTGGCACCTGATGCAGATCACAACTGGCAGTGCATTTTGAATGCAGTAAAGGAAAAAGCGCACAGAATGCAGGTTTCCAGCACCGCGTCTGGTGGGAACTGGCCCTTAATGAGTCCTAAATGAGTAGAGGCTGATTACTTGGGACTGCTCCCTGAACCTAGAGAATAGAGTAAAGCTGATTTCACTCAACCAATCATTTTCCAGCAAAAATCTATTTTTTTTGTTTTCTTTCTCTTTTTTTTTTAATTTTCCTCACACATGGTTGAGTATACAAAGTGAACTTTGCTTCACCTTATTTACTAATATTCATGCTGCAACATTCTTGAAAGTCGCACTCAATGCTATGGAGTTGATTTACTAAAACTTCAGTGGGACAAAATCTAGTGCAGCTCTGCATGGAAACCAATCAGCTTCCAGGTTATACCGTCAATCTTCATTGGGCAGCACAGTGGCTGAATGGTTAGCACTTCCACCTGGCACTACTAAGATCATTGGTTCAAATCCCAACCACAGCACCACCTGCCTGGAGTTTGTATGTTCTCCCCGTGCCTGTGTGGGTTTTCTCCAGGTACCCTGGTTTCCTCCCACACTCCAGAGACATGCTGATAGGTTAATGGCTCCTGTTTAAATTGTCCCTAGTATGTGTATGTATGAATGTGAGTTAGGGACCATAGATTGTACGCCCCTTGAGGGTTAGGGACTGATGTGAATGTACAATATATATATGTGAAGCGCTGCGTAAATTGATAGCGCTATATAAGTTCCTGAAATAAATAAATAAGTTGAAGATGGAAGCTGATTGGCTCCCATGTACAGCTGCACCAGATTCAGACAGCTCCAGTTTCAATAAATCTACCCCGAAGATTTCCTTTTTTTAATATTTAAATATGCCCTTGAATATGCCCGAAAAAGTACATGAGCTCCTTTGGGGCAAAGTGACATGTTTTGGCCCCAGTAGACCTCACTGAAAGTGCCTGAAAAATAGTGTAACATGCATTTTTGTGCATTTTCTTGCCTGGTAACTGGCTTTCCTAGCCCAAAAAGAAGAAGAATGTGCAAAAACACTCAAAAATGCCTGAATGCGCGCTAAACACACGGTCGTCTGTGAGAGGTAAATATTCTCATTGTGGTATGCTCTTTATACAGCATGTCCTCCCTCCCTCTCTTCCTCCTCCTCCTCTTGCAGTTAGTTTCACTTTCACCAGAATCTTTTCTTTTATTATCAGGAGAAGACGGGACCCCAACATTCACAGTAAGTTCAGAGATCCTGCAAAGGGGTAACGGGGGGGGTAAGATAACAGATCAGACAGGGAGACGTAAAGAAACAGGCTGGGAGGAAACAACAGATATATCTTCATACAACAGGTACAACAATATGCAACAGACACAATATTATACAACAATCTGCAACAGAAATATTATTATACAACAGATACCAGATCAGATAGGAAGAGGAGAGACAGGTGGGGGAGTCTGGGAGGGAACAAGAGATATATTATTATACAACAGATACAAAGCCTATGAAAAAGGTACCAGGGGCATCTTATGGGGCCCCCCTACTGACCCTGGGCCTTCAGGCAGTGCCCGAGTTTCCAAATGGTCAGTCCGCCCCTGCTAGGGTCATTGGTTCAACCACAGCATCACCTGCCTGGAGTTTGCATGTTCTCCCTGTGCCTGTGTTTCCTCCCACACTCCAAAGACATGCTGGTAGGTTAATTGTCTCCTATCTGAATTGTCCCTTGTATGTGTATGTATATATGGGACTTGTACGCTCCTTGAGGGTTAGGGACTGATGTGAATATACGATATACACTAATAAATAAAGTGCAGCGCTAAAAAACACAACAAGCAGAAAGTTTGATCTAAAAAGTTCGATCTATAAATACGTTATCAAATGTTCGTAAACATTGCAATCGGTATGAAAGCATAGTAGACACAGCTATGAGGGATCCGGAAGAAATGGCAGAAATGCGCACTCACCGAGCGCGCATAGGAAATGCGCATGTGTTTATTAAATCCCACAGATGTCGTTCTCCCTCAGGAAGGGATGTCATCAACCGATCTGCTGGACTTACAGGGCCTCCTTAGGATCAGGATGAGTCAGCCGGGCAAAGGTTCCCTCCAGGTGAAGGATTCCCTCCTCTGGATGTAGTATGTAGCTGTGTCTGCTGACCCCTCAATGAGGGGCAAAAAGTGGGAGAGTACCCATGGTGTAGTATGTCAAGTATTTTATTAATAAAAAATTCAGTACAGGGCAGGTCAGTAATGGTGCTGGCAAGTGCCAGAAAACACAGAATGAAGGAAAGTGTATTACTGACCGAGAAATCAGGTGGCCGCCAGACCTCCTCGTGGTCTGAGCGGCAATGGGGCGTCACAGGCTGTCAGTTCCTCCTGAGGCCTTTCGTGCTAAGGGGGGATACTGACAGCTCTGTGACAGAAGCCAAATGCTTAACCATTAGCCGCCCGGCCAATGGCCGTTTGGCGGCTTCAGAAGTGCTGCGGCATTGGCGTGCATCCGCACATGCGCAGTTTGCGCTAATGCGGAGCCTCGCAGCGGCGCGATCTGTCACCGGCCGTGTACCTCGGACACGGCCGATGACAGATCTGAGTACCGACCTCGTTGCTGGTACCATGTGACCTGCTGTGACCAATCACAGCAGGTCACATGACAGTTGTATACAATGGATGGCTTCATTCATGCCATCCATTGTATACTACTGCCTAGCTGTGAATGGTCACAGCTAATCACATGCACATGTCATGTGATTAGCTGTGACCAAATCACAGCTAAGCCCAAAAAAAAAAACCTGAATGAATCGATGTCATTCAGGTAAATGCTTGCTTATAGCAAAGTAATTCTTTGCTTTAAGCAAATTGTGTAAAAAAAAAAAAAAAAATACTGATCACTTCCCCAAAGTAGTACAATGTTACTATGGTAACATTGTACTACTTTGGTCATAGTACAATATGGAAAAAAAACTTTAAAAAAAATTAAAAAAATTGTAATAAAAAATTAAAAATAATAAAAAAATAAAAAAAATTAAAAATATATATATATATTTTTTTTTTCATACTGTCACCAGTCAGTGTCCCTGTTCACCGCCATGCCAGTTATATGATGACGCTGTACTGCACTGGTGACATTATGTAAAAAAAAAAAATAGTGAAAATAATTTTTTACATTTTTTTATTTTCCGAAAAATTATGACAAAAAAATACAACTTCAAAAAACTCGCCATTCCTCTTATAAAGTACGTCGGACTGTCTACTCTGCAAAAAGGGGTCATTTGGGGGATATCTGTACTATTCTGACATTCTTGGCCCTCAGGAAATTAGATTGGCTGTCAGTACTTCAGGATTGATCAATATTCAGATCTATACCATAGTTTGTGAACTCTATAACTTTCCTACAAACTAAATAATACATCCTAATTTGTGTTATTTTCACCAAAGACATGTAGCAGAATACATCTCGGACTAAATTTATGAAGAACAATTATTTATTTGTAAACTTTTATAACAGAAACAAAGAAAAACGTGTTTTTTTTCAAAATTTTTGGTCTTTTTTTGTTAATTTAGCAAAAAATAAAAACCCCAGCGGTGATTAAATACCACCAAAAGAAAGCTCTAGTTGTGTGAAGAAAATGATAAAATTTTAGTTTGGGTACAATGTTGTATGACCGCGCAATTGTCATTCAAAGTGTGAGAGCGCTGAAACCTGAAAAATGTCCTGGGCAGGAAGGTGTAAAATTGCACGGTATTGAAATGGTTAAATAATAAAAAACGGGAGTCGCGCATGCACACTAACTCGCCGCCATTTTCGGAAAGACTAGGCAACTGCGCATGCGCGCACGTCAAGGCGCCATTTTACCGTGGATACACAGAACTGTCAGCCGAGGCGCATTACACATCGCTGACAGAGCACACTGAAAGGCGCATTTGAGCCAGAGAGAGTGGCTCATGATCCCAAGGGAGTTGATTAAAGTAATAACTCCAATTCACATCAGGATATTATAACCACAAACCTCTTCCCAGATAGTTCAGCACCAAAGTGGTGATTGGTAAGGGGAATAATACTAACATACCCACGGCATAAAAAGGTGCTCCGGGTGCACAGGTCTCCAATTTCGTTTAAAATATTACATAAAATGTAGCAAAAAACAATAATAATAATAATAACATTATTATGTACAGTTATATTAGCGGCCGGTCAAAGAACGGGGATAATTACTAATATACAAAATTCCCCACCGCTATCGAAAAGGACCGGATTATCTGCATTTAGAGACACCATTTCTTTGCCAAGGAGATAAAAACGATAGCTGAGGTATATCTATGCACAGCCATCCAAGCGTATACAAAAACGCTTGTGTGCCACAAATAGTGGCTCTCAGTCCCAGGGAGGTAATAATAATAGCAAATCCCCCTATTCAGTAATTTATCACCAGGATTGGTGAATTTGTGGGGGAAGTGACACTAATTTATCCATGGCATGTGCAGGTGCTCATTGTGCAGCAATAAATAATTTATGTAATAAAAGAAATACTCAGATGCATAAATATAAGAAAGGAAATATATCCTTATATAAAATAACCATTACTAATTCATTAAAAAATATATTCATAAAATAAGGAATAGAATAGCATAAAATGAATAGGATAGCTTAAAATTCCGTAAACTCAATATAAAAGCCCATATTCGTCAGTCCTAATTGTACAGTCAATAAAACCATAAAATAAATGAAAAAAGAGTCGATCAGCTTATTGGTGGGTATGCAAGATGCTAATTATTAGCTATAAAGCAATTAACATCGATCTCAATATTGTGTCCCCTGGGGTGTAGGGTATCCAATTCAAAGACCCATTTTGTTTCTGCTTGTGATACGGCTCTGGTTTTATTCATGCCTCTCCAATGTGGTGATATCACATCAATTCCCACAAACTTAAGGGAGGAGGGGTCATTATTGTGGAGCTTTCTATAATGATTAGAGAGTGAATGCTCTCTGTAGCCCTTCTTGATGTTGGCTACATGTTCTCTTAACCGGTCACAAAGTCGTCTAGTCGTGCGCCCCACATACTGTTTATAGCATGGACATTGGAAGAGATACACCACAAATTTACTGTTACATGAAATAAACCGGTTGATGATGTATGTTTTCCCGGTTGTGAAAGATTCAAAGTTGTTGATTCTGCATTTCCTAATACCGATATATTTACAGATAATACATTTATTACAAGGGTAAAACCCTTTCAGTTCGTCAAAAAATGTGGTGCCAGTCGGGGGGTTCACTACGTTAGGTGCTATTTGATGCCTGATTGCTGTCGCTTTCCGGAAAATAATCTCTGGTTTGTCAGGCAAGATTTTAGACAGTATGGGATCCAGTTTCAATAAGTTCCAATCTTTCTTTAAAATTCCCCCAATCTGTCTAAACTGTGTGGAAAATGTTGTGACAAAGGGGCAGACCCTTGATTCTATTGGTCTGGGTTTATTAGATAGCATAGCATTTCTGTCACATTGGGCAATCATCTGTATAGTGTTATCCAGAATATCCTCCTTGTAGCCCTTTTCCAGGAACCTTTTCTTCAGTATCATAGCTTGATCAAAGTAAGTATCCATATCTGTACAGTTGCGTCGGATACGCATGAACTGTCCTTTCAGAATGTTACTCAACCAGTTAGGGTGATGACAGCTACTGGTTGGAATGTAGCTATTTCTGTACTTTTAAAAAACGATTTTGTTACAATTTTGCCATTAAAATTAATAAGTGTAAGATCTAAAAATTTCGGACTGACGTGAGACTGATATTGAGCTTATTGTTATTAAGGTTAGTGAAAAAGTTAACCAGAGATTCCTTCTCCCTATTCCAGAGGAGAATAATATCGTCAATGTACCTCTTATACATGACTAGTTTCGGCCAGTCTCTAGCGTAAATAAGATCCTCTTCACATCGAGACATAAAGAGGTTCGCTAGACTGGGGGCAAACTTGGCCCCCATTGCAACCCCCTTAACCTCCCTGGCGGTATGATTATGTCAGGAATTTTGTGCTGAAAGCGGTACCATTTTTTTGCATGGAAATATGTCGTTTTTTATTGTAGGCTGTAATTTTTAGGAATAACTCACTGAAATCTATCCGAAAAAGAGTCTATTAAACATTCCGGATATGATAAAACTTGAAACACGAAATCATAAATTATAATTTAATAAATAATCATAAAAAATAATAATATAATAATAATAAATTTAATTCAATAATATAATCAAACCAAAAACACTGAAATTTGAAATACAGAGGCAAATTCGCACATCGCTGAGCAAAGTCGCAAAATCGTTTTCAGTGTCTGATGACGAATTTCCCCACAAATCATTATCACTCAATTCTGCAAGTGGTTCTGATTTACTATCGCTGTTCTAAAACTGCTTTTGACGTAAAGGGATGCTTTTTGGCCGCCATGGACTTTTCTAAGTTTCCAGGCAGAAAGAACAGACAAAATGCAGGCAGGGCGCAGGACAAAGCAGTGGGGACAAAATGTATGTGAAATGCAGTGAAAAAGCAATGACAGCAAAAATTTCATTTTTTAAAAATTTCAAATTTCCCACCGGTTCCGCCGCCCGAACGTTCCGACGTCACAGGGACCGGAACACAGAAGCCAGATGCCGGCATCCGCCGGAGGAGATGGACAGAAATGCTGCAGGGGACCCATCGTGGGAGCGAAGGACAAGGTAAGTGCTGCAGGGACCCCCAGAGAACGCTGCATGGTAAGCCCGAGTGTAGCTCGGGGTTACCGTTCTTGGTATAGAAATTCTACCCCGAGCTACACTCGGGAAAACCGCCAAGGAGGTTAATCTGCAAGTAATATGACTGGTCAAACCAGAAGTAATTGTGGTCCATTGCAAATTCAAGTAACTCCAAGAGAAAGTGTTTTTGTGCCACGGGTAAAGTGCTATAATTAGTGAGATAGAAATCCACAGCCTCCATACCATCAACGTGGTCGATGTTAGTATAAAGAGAGGCTACGTCAGCGGTAACCAGGTAAGTATTAGGTGATGTGCTTAAAATGCTACAAATATTTAACACCTGCTTCGTGTCACGAAGGTAAGATGGGGTTTGCACCACCAACGGTTGGAGATAGTAATCTATATATTCCCCTATCTTGGAGCTGAGGGATCCGATCCCACTAATAATCGGACGGCCCGGTGGATGGTCTGGGTCCTTATGTATCTTGGGCAAGATGTATAATATAGGCAATTTAGGTGCTGAAGGGCACAAGAAAGCTTTCTCTTTCTTGTTTAACCGTTTCAATACCGTGCAATTTTCCCCCTTCCTGCCCAGGCCATTTTTCACGTTTCAGCGCTCTCACACTTTGAATGACAATTGCGCGGTCATACAACATTGTACCCAAACTAAAATTTTATCATTTTCTTCACACAACTAGAGCTTTCTTTTGGTGGTATTTAATCGACGCTGGGTTTTTAATTTTTTGCTAAATTAACAAAAAAAGACCAAAAATTTTGAAAAAAAAACACATTTTTCTTTGTTTCTGTTATAAAAGTTTACAAATAAATAATTGTTCTTCATAAATTTAGGCCGAGATGTATTCTGCTACATGTCTTTGGTGAAAATAACCCAAATTAGGATGTATTATTTAGTTTGTAGGAAAGTTATAGAGTTTACAAACTATGGTATAGATCTGAATATTGATCAATCCTGAAGTACTGACGGCCAATCTAATTTCTTGAGGTCCAAGAATGTCAGAATAGTACAGATATCCCCAAATGACCCCTTTTTGCAGAGTAGACAGTCCAACGTACTTCATAAGAGGAATGGCGAGTTTTTTGAAGTTGTATTTTTTTGTCATAATGTTTCCGAAAATGAAAAAATGAAAAAAATTATTTTCACTATTTTTTTTTTTACATACTGTCACCAGTGCAGTACAGCGTCATCATATAACTGGCATGGCGGTGAACAGGGACACTGACTGGTGACAGTATGAAAAAAAATATATATATATTTTTTTTAATTTTTTTTTATTTTTTTATTATATTTAATTTTTTATTACATTTTTTTTATTTTTTTTAAGATTTTTTTTCATATTTTACTATGACCAAAATAGTACAATGTTACCATAGTAACATTGTACTACTTTGGGGAAGTGATCAGTATTTTTTTTTTTTTTTTACACAATTTGCTTATAGCAAAGAATTACTTTGCTATAAGCAAGCATTTAGCTGAATGAAATCGATTCATTCAGCTTTTTTTTTTTTTTTTTTTTTTTTTTGTGATTAGCTGTGATTTGGTCACAGCTAATCACATGACATGTGCATGTGATTAGCTGTGACCATTCACAGCTAGGCACTAGTATACAATGGATGGCATCATGAATGAAGCCATCCATTGTATACAACTGTCATGTGACCTGCTGTGATTGGTCACAGCAGGTCACATGGTACCTGCAACGGGAGCCGGTACTCGGATCTGTCATCGGCCGTGTCCGAGGTGCACGGCCGATGACAGATTGCACTGCTGCGCCGCTCTGCAATAGCGCAAACGGCGCATGTGCGGGAGCACGCCAAATGGCGTGCTCCCGGAATGAAGAGACACTTTTGAAGCCGCCAAACGGCCATTGGCCAGGCGGCTAATGGTTAAGATATTCAGATCATAACCTTTAGTGATGATCTTCTTAAGCTCCTTCTTATAACCTAACATTGGATCACGTGGTAAAGGCCTATATGTAGTGCTGTCACTCACGATGTTATTAACCTCAGTGATGTATTGGGCCTTGTTGAGGACCACCACACCCCCTCCCTTATCAGCTGGTCTGACAACCAGATCCTTTCTTTCAAGTAAAGACTTGATTGCCACACTGTCACCTGCTCCTTTATATGAATCCCTAACAGGGATACTTCTAAGATCTTTTAGGACCTTATCCCTGAAGAGATTAACACAAGAATGTGCTTGAGGTGGTGGATTATAGGTAGATGCATTCCGTAGGTTCGAATGCACAAAACCATTAGAAATAGCATTACTTGTAATTGGATTATTAAGAAAGTATCGTTTTAAAGACAATTGTCTGGCAAATTTATGCACATCAATATATGTGTTAAAATGTATTCAATTTCTTTGCAGGTGCGTATTTGAGTCCTTTATCAAGGAGGCGTAGTTCATTATCAATTAGATGCGTATCACTCAAATTAAAGATACCCTTGCCTACTACATTTTCCTCTTTTTTGAGGTGTCTATACGCCCTTCTTCCCCTTCTCTTTCCTCTCCCGTACCTCTCCTTTTTCTTGAGTGGCCCTCCTCTAAAAAAGGCTGTTTGGGATATTGAGGTTGATATGAGTTTTTGGGGGCAGGATTTTGAGGATTCTTACGATGATTCTGCTAATTGCTTTGGGGGTTAATTTGTTACCTCTTTTGAGGAGGGTTATTAGGAAGGGGGTGTTTATTTCCTCTATTGTCTTTAAATTTCCGTGGGGTTGGGTTGGCAGAATTATAGTCAGAATGATAGTACTGGTTAGGTCGGTCAAAATTGTTGACCAATTAGTGTTTCTCGGAGGGGTATAGTAATCAGTGGGGATCCTATCCCTTGCATAATTAGTATGGGCATTAGGATGTCTATATAACTCTCTGGAGCCAATATTGTCCCGTAGAGGTTGGAATCTATTGGAATATTGCTCCTTATTATACAAGTTAGAAGGCTTAGAATTGGGTTTTTTAAAATTAGTTTTGGAAGTGTTGATGATAGGGGTTTTTGGTAAAGCAGGGTCTTTCTGTTTCTGCCAGATAAAAACCTCTTGGTCTGAATAATCCTTAAAATCCCTACGGAACTTTTTCTTTTTTCTTTATCCTTTGTTCCTTTTCTATCCCCTCCAAATGTATTTTGAGTTTATTTGATTCTATATTATAGCTATCCTTATCCTTAAATGGGGTCAATTTATCTCTTATGAGATTAATCTCATTATCTAGATGTGTAAGTTTTTTCTTCTTCCTGATAATGAAGAATTTTAGCAGATCTAGTCCAGCATTATTAACCTCTTGCCGTCCGCCTGCTGTTTATAAACGGCAGGGCGGTGGCACTCCAGGGGCGGGTTGCCGTTCCTAAACGGCACCCGCCTTTTCTAGCTGTGCGCGCTCCCAGGGAGTGTGCACCACCGCGATCCGGTGCCCGCTGTGTCCTCCGGACACAGTGAAACACTGATCGTCGGACGGGACCTCTGTACGAGGTCCCGATCATGTGATCACTGATTGGTGAATCAGTGATCACATGTAAAGTAGTAAGCAAGATGTCACTTGTGACATCATTGCTTACTACGTGTCAAATCTGTGAATGATCACAGAGGTCACATGGTTCACAACAGCCTTGTACCATGTGACAAGCTGTGACCAATCACAGCTCACTCAGTATTTCTCAATGACTGCAAGAATGCAGACAGAGAGAAAGAGAAATGATTGCTTTTACACCCTATATGGGTGTAAAACAATCAGTGTAAAAAAAAAAAAAAAAATCTTCATTACCCCCCACAAGTAGTACAGTGTCACCATGGTGACACTGTACTGCTAGGGTGACATTATGTAAAAAAAAAAAAAAATAATAATATAAAAATAATAAAATAAAAATGTAAAAAAAAATGTTTAAAAATTATATTTTTTGGTTATAAACTAATTTGGATTTTTTTTTTTTACTAAAAAAATAACGGAATAAATTTTGGCCAAGATTTATGATGAAATATTATTTATTTGCAAATTTTATTAAAAAAAACACTTTTTTTCAAAATTTTTGGACTTTTTCATTTACATAGTAAAAAAAATAAAAATCCCAGCGGTGAATAAATACCACCGAAATAAAGCTTTATCTGTCTCAAAAAAATGGTAAAAAATTCATATGGGTACAGTGTTGCATGACCGCGCAATTGTCATTCAAAGTGTGATAGCGCTGAAAGCTGAAAATTGCCCTGGACAGGAAGGGGGTAAAAGTGTCCGGACAGGAAGTGGTTAAAGAACTGGAACCATTCCAAGTGACTATTCGTGTCTTCTGCGTCTGGGCGTACATCCCAGCGCAATGATCTGGGGACCATCTGTTCTTTAATATATTTATTCAGGATATAAATATCCCACAATGTTTTAATTTCACTTGTGGCAAGATTTTTAAGTTGTAGGAATAGGCCTTTTAGGTCCTCAGTTTCCTTATCCACTATATCAACTGTATAGAAATCTTCTGGTATATTATAAAGAAAAATTGGAACTTATTGAAACTGGATCCCATACTGTCTAAAATCTTGCCTGACAAACCGGAGATTATTTTCCGGAAAGCGACAGCAATCAGGCATCAAATAGCACCTAACGTAGTGAACCCCCCGACTGGCACCGAATTTTTTGACGAACTGACAGGGTTTTACCCTTGTGGGAATTGATGTGATATCACCACATTGGAGAGGCATGAATAAAACCAGAGCCGTATCACAAGCAGAAACAAAATGGGTCTATGAATTGGATACCCTACACCCCAGGGGACACAATATTGAGATCGATGTTAATTGCTTTATAGCTAATAATTAGCATCTTGCATACCCACCAATAAGCTGATCGACTCTTTTTTCATTTATTTTATGGTTTTATTGACTGTACAATTAGGACTGACGAATATGGGCTTTTATATTGAGTTTACAGAATTTTAAGCTATCCTATTCATTTTATGCTATTCTATTCCTTATTTTATGAATATATTTTTTAATGAATTAGTAATGGTTATTTTATATAAGGATATATTTCCTTTCTTATATTTATGCATCTGAGTATTTCTTTTATTACATAAATTATTTATTGCTGCACCCTGAGCACCTGCACATTTCTTCCGGATCCCTCATAGCTGTGTCTACTATGCTTTTATGCCGATTGCAATGTTTACGAACATTTGATAACGTATTTATAGATCGAACTTTTTAGATCAAACTTTCTGCTTGTTGTGTTTTTTAGCGCTGCACTTCATTTATTTACGTATACCAGAGGCGGTTGTGATCTCCTCTAGTGCTATTAGCTGCTTATTTTTACTTCCTCAATAGTAGCGCTCACTTTGTTATGTATTATACGATATACACGGCTCAAAAAAACAAAAAGCATACTTTGTAATCAGAGTCTAGCATCAAGTCCATGACACTCCTGGGATATTGATCTGGTCAGGTAAGTAGCAGAGGGGGTTGTTAATCAATTTCAGGTGCTTTGGTGTTAATGAAATGAACAACAGGTGGACTAGATGGGCAACAGTGAGATGACCCCCAAAACAGGAATTGTTTTACAGGTGGGGGCCACTGACATTTTTGTCCCTACTCATCTTTTCTGACTGCACCTGGACCCTACAGAGGTTGCACAGGCAGTCCAACTCCTCCAGGATGGCACATCAATGTGTGCCGTTGCCAGAAGGTTTGCTGTGTCTCCCAGCACAGCCTCTAGAGCATGGAGGAGATTCCAGGAGACAGGCAGTTACTCTAGGAGAGCTGGACAGGGCCGTAAAAGGTCCTTAACCCATCAGCAGAACTGCTATCTGCTCCTTTGTGCAAGGAGGAACAGGATGAGCCCTGCCAGAACCCTACAAAATGACCTCCAGCAGGCCACTGGTGTGAATGTCTCTGACCAAACAATCAGAAACAGACTTCATGAGGGTGGCCTGAGGGCCCGACATCCTCTAGTGGGCCCTGTGCTCACTGCCCAGCACCATAGAGCTGGATTGGCATTTGCCATTTAACACCAGAATTGGCAGGTCCACCACTGGCACCCTGTGCTTTTCACAGATGAGAGCAGGTTCCCCCTGAGCACATGTGACAGACATGAAAGGGTCTGGAGAAGCCGTGGAGAATGTTCTGCTGCCTGTAACATTGTTCAGCATGACCGTTTTGGTGGTGGGTCAGTGATGGTCTGGGGGGACATATCCATCGAGGGGCACACAGACCTCTACAGGCTAGACAATGGCACCCTGACTGCCATTAGGTACAGGGATGAAATCCTTGGACCCATTGTCAGACCCTATGCTGGTGCAGTGGGTCCTGGGTTCCTCCTGGTGCACTACAATGCCCGGCCTCATGTGGCGAGAGTATGCTGGCAGTTCCTGAAGGATGAAGGAATTGATACCATTGAATGGCCCCCATGCTCATCTGACCTAAATCCAATAGAACTCCTCTGGGATGTCATGTTTCGGTCCATCCGACTCTGCCAGGTTGCACCTCAGACTGTTCAGGAGCTCAGTGCACCTCAGACTGTCCAGATCTGGGAGGAAATACCCCAGGAAACCATCCTTTGTCTCATTAGGAGCCTCCCCCAACGTTGTCAGACATGCATACAAGCACGTGGGGGCCACACAAACTACTGAGGGCCATTCGGAGTTGCTGCAATGACATTTCAGCAAAATGGACTTGCCTGCTGCATCATTTTTTCACTTTGATTTTCGGGGTGTCTTTGAATTCAGTCCTCTGTAGGTCGATCATTTTCATTTCCATCAAACGATGGGGCGTCCTTACGTTCCTAACACATCACCCCGTCCATGTCAGTATAGAGATCCAACAGGAGATTTCTCCCCATTAAGATCTGATGGGTTTTCAAAGTCTTCCTTTAATTTTTTTGAGCCGTGTATATGTAAAGTGCTGCGCAAATTGACGGCGCTATATAAGTACCTATAATAAATGATACTGTTGGCTATTAGGTAAATAGTTCTCATATATATTGTTCATATGATTTTGTTAAGAAAATAAAGTAGCATAACCAATTTAAAGTTGAACTCTGGGACTTACAAAAAAAATAGCCTTGCATGCCCCCCCATCACTCTTGTGTTGCAGGGGTCAAACGCATGTTATTTCTAGGGTAAAGGAAAGGCTGTATATGTACAATGCCAGATTTATAGAGGAGGTAGCTGGGGACCAGTCACACATCATGAAGGAAGGCTGCGGGAGCATAAAAAAGGCTTTGCATTGTGGGGAGGCCTCGCATGGTGCCCCAAGTTGGATTTTAAAAATACACGCCCCCCTAACACTACCCTTTCCACAGGGAGAAAGGCAGACTGACAGCATTGTCACTCTATTACCGGAAATTGAAAAATAACAAATCGGCTGGCAGGATCGACAAGTTATAACACTACTGGGGGACACATCATAATTATAATTTTACTTTTTGCCCAGAATTCCATTTTGCCCACTTGCCCCAAGTTCCATTTTATTTTCTGATGTCCTGCTGGGTAAAAAGCTTGGGGTCTTCCGAAGGCACCTTAGAAAGAGGTCAGGAAAACAGAAAATGGCCAATTTATATAATAACTCACTTGGTATTTTTCTATTTTTTTTTACACAGACTTGTGTTTCCTAGAACATCTAAGAATGACACAAAACGTTGGAATATTCTCCAGGTCCGATGAATCTGACTATGCCTGGTTAATGGACCAGCTAAACGAATGCTGTAAGGTTCTTCCATTCTACATATCTAATTACAATCGCTATGACCTGATAAAATCCCTCAACCAATGGCAATTCGCCGTATTGTATCACAGCAAAAACAGAGGCCGAATTAATATCACCGATGTCACCGATTCCCTCTACGATGACGAGATAGACCTGCTGTCTGACAAACTTGGTAAGTCAAAAAGCCATCTTCAGGCCTAAACTGTCCGGCAGTCTTTTGATCCCTTCTAAACCTAATCACTGAAATCCCATATAAAATTTAAAATGTTAGGGTTAGTCTCCGCAGTTAGCAAACAGGACTCTTGGAGGCAGTTTTTCCTCCCCTAAAATGTCCCAAACCACCTCATACAACAGTAACAATGCAACTGATAGAAATAGGAAGATATAGCCTGGTCACCATACACCTGGCCACCGTACACCTCCATGATTAAGTCCCAGGAGAGGGGCGAAACACGTGGGGAGCATGGCTAGGAGGAATCGAGCTGAGGTTGCTTTTACCTGCTAATCATTTGGATCGAGCACGGTGTGCAGTGGCAGGACTATCTCTCCATATTTCTACAGTGTGCTTTGGGTCCAGACAAACCTTTCCCCAGCCATCACCCTCACTAGTCAGCGGCATTCAATTAATTGGACTTTGTTAGCCTGAACAGGGACTACTAAGCATTTATCGTGGGTCACAATGCAATTGATAGGTACAGAACCCATAGATATGGCAGCATTGTAGTGTAAAAAAAAATGCTAAGTGCCGCAGAAACTTCCAGCTTCCTGACCCAAGGTTGGTCACGCACATTTACAAAAAAACATGAGGTGCTTTTTTAAAGTGTTTGTGAGCGTTGAACATGTAACACCAGTGGTCCAAATTTCAATTCCAAAAATTGTTTTCAATATTTTTAAGTCCGTACCTTTTATAAAATAATACTACCGGTAAGCGCTTTGTGCACTTCCAGTTGTGGGGTGATCACTATATCCAAATTCTGGTTCTATACTGTCACCCCATCACATGCTCCTCTGGTGGAGACTACAAGCTGTTGTCCCGATACACGTTGCATAGGCATGGACCAAACTTGTCATCAGTTAGAAAGTCAGCCAAGAGGAATGATGTGCAGATGACATTACAGTGAGTGCAGGTGGAAAAGTGGGTGACAGAGGGAGGAGATCAACAAATAGAATGAAAAGAGAAACATAAAAGCAAAAGTGTTATTCTATAAAAGAAAATAAATATATAAATTGTTTATGATGCACCATGGCACCAAGGCAAACTTTATTTATCTCACAGAAGTGTGTTTCTACCATGAAAAGGCCACTTGGTCAAGGTCAAGGATTTTCAATCCTCCCATATCTTGGTGTCACCTTGCTCACATAGCCAGGATATGCACTCAATGGTGCTGGCTACATAGGCCCCCCACTATTCATCACATAGCCAGGATTGGTGGTGGATTTTGGCACAATTTCTTTGAGAGCACCTGAATTTGGAAAGGATTTGTTTGGACATTTGAAGAAATTCAGAATTGGACATTTTTTTTTTTTTTTTTTATATTCACAAATTTAATTATTTAAATTACTTATGTTTTGCACATAATTTTGATATTTTTTGATATTAATTGATAATAGATATATATATCTTTTGCACTAATGTTTCTACACTAAATTAGGAATAGTTTGTGGTTTTAGCGCATTCCTTGATTTAAATCACATAGCCAGGATATGCACTCAACGGTGCTGTCTACATAGGCCCCCCACTATTCATCACATAGCCAGGATATGCACTCAACGGTACTGGCTACATAGCCCCCCCACTATTCATGACATAACCAGGATGTGCACTCAATGGTGCTGGCTACATAGGCCCCCCACCAGGGGCGGACTGACCATTTGGAAATTCGGGCACTGCCCGAGGGCCCAGGGTCAGTAGGAGGCCCCATGAGATGCCCCTGGTAAGTTTTTCATAGGATTTTTTGAGTTTGGGCAAGGACACAGGAGCCCCATGATCCCCTATTGCCCGGGGGCCCCATGAGTTATCAGTCCGCCCCTGCCCCCACTATTCATCACATAGCCAGG
The DNA here is from genome assembly GCF_062004578.1 of Staurois parvus. NCBI lineage: Eukaryota > Metazoa > Chordata > Amphibia > Anura > Ranidae > Staurois > Staurois parvus. The sequence continues at coordinate 400,303 of NW_028318299.1, forward strand.
ATATGTACTCAATGGTGCTGGATACATAGGCCTCCCACTATTCATTGTGATGATAAGCCACAAATGTGCAATTCAGTGGCATTGACCAACACTGACCTACAATGAGGCAGAAAGAAGGATGTCCCTTCATGCTGTATATGTATTGTGGTCAGTATGGAATTACAGTGCCTCTACAAACAAATTATCCCCCTTGAAATTTCCACATATTGTCATGTTACAACCAATAATGTAAATGTATTTTATTGGGACTTTTTGTGATAGACCAACACAAAGTGGCACATAATTGTGCAATGGAAGGAAAAAGATAACTGGTTTTCAAAATGTTTTACAAATAAATATCTGAAAATGTGGTGTGCATTTGTATTCAGCAGCCTTTACGCTGATACCCCTAACTAAAATCTAGAGGACCCATTGCCTTCAGAAGTTATCTAACTAGTAAACAGAGTCCACTTGTGTGTAATTTAATCTCTGTATAAATCCAGCTGTTCTGTGAAGCCCTCAGAGGTTTGTTAGAGAACATTAGTGAACAAACAGCATCATGAAGGCCAAGGAACACACCAGACAGGTCAGGGATAAAGTTGTTGAGACATTTAATGCAGGGTAAGGATTTAAAAAATATCCCAAGCTCTGAACATCTCACAGAGCACTGTTCAACTCATCATCTGAAAATGGAAAGAGTATGCCAGAATTGCCAACCTACCAAGACATGGCCGTCCACCTAAACTGACAGGAGAAGATAGCATTCATCAGAGAAGCAGCCAGGAAGCCCATGGGAACTCTGGAAGAGCTGCAGAGATCCACAGCTCAGGTGGGAGAGTCTGTCCTTAGGGCAACTATTAGTAGTGCACTCCACAAATCTGGGCTTTATGGAAGAGTGGCAAGAAGAAAGCCATTGTTGCAAGAAAGCCATAAGAAGTCCCATTTTCAGTTTGTGAGAAGCCATGTGGGGGACACAGCAAACATGTGGAAGAAGGGGCTCTAGTCAGATGAGAACAAAATTGAACTTTTTGGCCTAAAAGCAAAACACTATGTGTGGTGGAAAACTAACAATGCACATTACTCTGAGCAGACCATCCCCACCATGAAACATGGTGGTGGCAGCATCATGTTATGGGGATGCTTTTCTTTGGCAGGGACAGGGAGGCTGGTCAGAGTTGATGGGAAGATGGATGGAGCCAAATACAAGGCAATTTTAGAAGAAAACCTGTTAGAGTCTGCAAAAGACTTGAGACTGGGGCGGAGGTTCACCTTCGAGCAGGGCAACGACCCAAAACATCCAGCCAGAGCTACAATGGAATGGTTTAGATCAAAGTATATTCATGTGTGATAATGGCCCAGTCACAGTCCAGACCTAAATCCAATGGAGAATCTGTGGCCAGACCTGAAAATTGCTGTTCAGGGAGGCTCTCCATCCAATCTGACAGAGCTTGAGTGATTCTGCAAACAATGGGCAGAAATGTCCCTCTCTAGATGTGCAAATCTGGGAGAGACATCCCCAAAAAGACTTGCAGCTGGAATTGCAGTGAAAGGGGGTTCTACAAAGTATTGACTCCGGGGGAGGGTGGGGCTGAATACAAATGCCGCCACACTTTTCACAGATTTATTTGTAAAAAATGTTGAAAACCATTTCTCATTTTCCTTCCACTTCACAATTATGTGTTACTGTGTGTTATGTTTTGGTCCATCACATCAAATCCCAATAAAATACATTGACGGTTTTGGTTGTAACATGACCAAATGTGGAGCATTTCAAAGGGGGCGCATACATTTCAAGGCACTGTAGATAAATGATAGACCTGACCCCTTCCCTTCGTATTACAGGACAAAATAAAGTCATAACAGTCATTGATGATCTGGAGGACAGCAGTGAGGAAGTAAAGCAAAGAATCCTGAGCAGTCAGCCCACCCTTAAGAACAAGACTCGTGACATTTTCCTGTTCACCAAAACAGAGAAGCAAAACAAGCAAAAACTGAGAGAGAAAGTGCGGCCGATAATTGACCTGATCCAAAGGGGTACGTTAAGGGTTCCACAACGCATTGATCAGCCTAAGATCAGCCATGAACCAGAACAAGGTACTAAAAATCCACAAATATACTCATTTATGCAGAAAGTGGGCACAGTTGTGAAAGTTGCCTTTCAATGGATATCAGCAGGTCTTAAAGTGGAGCTTTACTCTCCTCCCCCATCAGTGAAAAGATGTCAGTGAGCTCCCATGCTGGTGCTGATGCCTTCACCTGGTCTTCTTCTGGGTTAGGGATCCTCAGTCATCTTGGGTGGCCGTGCCAATGTGATATAACTCCCACGCATGCGCCGTGTACTGTACTTTTTTGGATAAACAGGCAGGTAAAACTTTTTTATTGCAATCGAAAAATAGTATGTCTGTTCTGCAATACAAAAAAAACTGCCTGCTCACTCATTTTTATATGTCATGTAAAACTCCACTTTAACCCCTTAGTGACGGAGAGGAAAGCAAATATTAATGCCTGAACACAATTTTTCAACTTTGACATGGGTTAGTAAAGGGGGAGTCAGATCGAGAGAACGCAGAGCCTGATCCTCCCCCTCCCCTTCCTGTGTGTGTCCCTGTCCATGTCTTTCTGCCCCCTGCTCTGCTGATAGAATGATATAGTTGGTGAGGAGGGAGAGCTGGGAGAGGAGACACAGACATGGTGAGCAGTGGCCGCACTCTGTGATAGACCTGGTCGGACCGTGGTCGCCGCTTACCTCCAACTGTGCGGCCTGATCATTAACAGGCCCCGGATTTGGTGGCCCTGGCCCACCTGGCAAATGCCCAGTGCGCCCTACGGACAGTCTTACCATCATAGAACAACCCAAAATAAATTCTCCTGTTCCTGACACCCGCAGTGATACCACATGTGTGTATGCTATTTGTTATTAGCATCTATACTGAGGCCCAGAAACAATAGCGGCCATTTTGGTATTTTTATCCTACCTAAAACACACTGACACTAACTGACACTGATAATAATTAAAAAATTGCTTTTTAAAATCCTCTCCAGAATATACTGACCCTGATCTTTGACCCTTACCTTGACCCTATCACTAACCATAACACTTCTGTTTATTTACATCTTTCTCTCCTGCAAGGAAAGACATATACAGTGTATCTTAAGAGGAGAAAAAACAACAGGGATAGACTGATCACTGTGATGGCCAATCAGACGCTATCACTGTAATCAGGTGACCTGGAACCAGGAGTCCCCAGTCCCGATCGTTAGTGCCAGACTTGGGGTTCTCGGTAAGAGCCTGATCTTTTTGTTGGGAGCGCACTGTGCGGCGCACTTCCAGCACAAAGACGGGACCGCCCCACGGATACCTTGCATGTATAGCTGTCTTTTTTTACGTTTTAAGTGAAGATGATGAAGTGTAAAACTCCTGCCCGTTTCTGTGTCCCCATTGGGTAGATTCACTCTCTTTATTTGTCCAAGTCACCATTGTCACTGAGTCAGAAAGTCGTAGGAAATCCAAAATTTTACAGTTGTCACCACTGCAGAAGGAAAGCATAAATCTCCCAATGGTGACACGTTCTGGTAACAACTGTCTAAAGCAAGGTTCACACCTATGCAGTTTGCATTTGATCCATTTTTGCACATCATTTCTGATGCATTTTTTATTATTATTTATTTTATTGTTGCTAGGCAGATTAAAATGCAAAAAACACAGCAAAAATGCACTACATGCTTTTCTGCAGCATTTCCATTGAAGTCTAAAGTACACAAAAAGCAACGGGTGAAAACGCAGACATGTGAACGTATCCCATAGGAAATCGTGTTAAATGGAATCCTGTGCGTTTTTGCAAAACGCTGCGGAAAACATGTCGTCAACCTAGGGTTAGACGGCATTTACCGTCACATTTTAGGGATTTCCACCATTTTACTGTTGCAGGAGAGGAAGTGAAGGGAAACATTCCCTATCTTGGTTGGATCCGATGCTTTTGAGGCCAGAGGAGAGATCTGAGGTCTCAAAGACCCCATATCTCTCCATAAAGAGGACCTGTCATGAACAGGACACATGCTATCACAAGGAATGTTGTTCATCCCTTGTGGTGATAGCAATAAAGTTGATAAAACCAATTAAATAAATAATAATAATAAAAAAATTTAAAGTGCCTTCATCTCCCATGCTCATGCGCAAAGGTGAATGCATGTCGCAATCCCGCATGCATATGTAAACAGCAGTCGAAACCACACATGTGAGGTATCACCGTGAACATTGGAACAATAATTCCATCACCACACCTCCTGTGTAACTCTAAGCTGGTAACCTGTAAAGGCTTTTAAGGCATTGCCTATGGAGATTGTGAGGTACCACAGTTGGGCGAAGTTCCATTTTAACGTGTGATATGTTTGGTATCTATTTACACGGTGTAACATCATCTTTTATATTTTACCAAATAATTGGGTGTTATGTTGTGTTTTTTGTGCATTACAATACATGGGTCGCTCTCAGGAGCTCAGTGACTCCAAGCGTGGTCCCATGATAGGTGGCCACCTGGGCAATAAGTCCATCCGTGACATTTCCTGGCTACTAAATATTCCACGCTCAACTGTTAGTGGGATTATAACAAAGTGGAAGCCACTGGGAACAACAGCCACTCAGCCACCAAGTGGTAGGCCACGTCACATGACATGGCGGGGTCAGCGCATAGTGTGCAGAAGTCAATAACTAAAGACCTCCAAACTTGGTTTGGCCTTCACATTAGCACAACAACAGTGCGTAGAGAGTTTCATGGAATGGGTTTCCATGGTCGAGCAACTGCATCCAAGTCTTTCATCACCAAGTGCAATGCAAAGCGTGGCTGCTGTGGTTTAAAGCATGCCACCACTGGACTCCAGAGCAATGTAGACATGTTCTCTGGAGTGACCAATCATGCTTCTCTGTCTGGCAATCTGATGGACATGTCTGAGTTTGGCGGTTGCCAGGAGAATGGTACTTGCCTGACTGCATTGTGCCAAGTGTAAAGTTTGGTTTAGGGGGGATTATAGTGTGGGGTTGTTTTTCAGGGGTTGGGTTTGGCCCCCTAGTTCCAGTGAAGGGAACTCTTAAGTCGTCAGCATACCAAGACATTTTGGACAATTTAATGCTCCCAACTTTGTGGGAAGAGTTTGGGGATGGCCCCTTCCTGTTCCAACATGATTGCACACCAGTGCTCAAAGCAAGGTCCATAAAGACATGAATGAGCGAGTTTGGGGTGGAGGAACATGACTGGCCCGCACAGAGTCCTGACCTCAACCCAACAGAACACCTTTGGGATGAATTAAAGTGGAGACTGCGAGCCAGGCTTTCTTGTCTGACATCAGTGCCTGACCTCACAAATGTGCTTCTAAAAGAATGGTCAAACCTTCCCATAGACACCCTCCTAAACCTTCTGGACAGCCTTCCCATATGGCCTTCTCTAAAACAGCATCTTACGTGATAATCATATTTTTGTAGACTTGCTCCCGACAATCTTCTGGAGAATAGGAACCATGTCGATCATCTCCTCAAAAGTCATGTTGATGGCTTTCTTCCCTCTTCTTCTGGTCACTCTTTCTGTCTCCAGACTTTCTTCAACCCTCTCAAGCTCCTCCACCTCTTCTATCTCCGTTCTTCAGCAGGAGAACTTGACATGTGCTCTTTGGTGGCCATAATGTCTTTAAATGGGCAGACTGCAGACCTGTCAGTATATTTGCTCGCCCATACAGGATGTACAGGATGTATGGGATGTACGGGGTGTACAGAATGTGCAGGGTGTACAGGATGTACAGGATGTACGGGCTGTATGGGATGTACGGGATGTACGGGGTGTACGGGGTGTACGGGGTGTATGAGATGTACGGGATGTACGGGATGTATGGGATATACAGGATGTACAGAGTGTAGGGGGTGAATGAGATGTACAGGATGTATGGGGAGTATAAAATGTACGGGATATATGAGCAAGCAGATACACTGACAGGAAGATTCAATGAACTACCACTGCACTCTACAGCCGCTAAGGCTTTCAGGACTTAGTCTATCATTCACAGAGGACTGTGAATGTGTGAGGCTGCTGTGTGGGGGGAGAAGATCCCCCGTTAGATGTCAAAGCGGGGAGTGGAGTGGAGGCCGGTCTGATCATAACATGTTACAACTTGAATATGTGTGCAATATGTAACATGTTATGAAAGGTGAACGTATCCTTTAAGCAAAAGGTTTTCCACGGGGAATATAGGTTGTGTTTGTTGCCGTCAAACACCACCAAGCTTTATTTCTGTTTCTATTTCAAGGACTGTTATATTATTTAAAGTGAATTAATTTATTTGTGAATAAAAGTCTGCAATGGTAATTTTGACTCCAAATCTGGTTCTGTTCCTTTATTGTATATTTGGGTTTGGGGGGGACGGCCTGGGGATGGGTTGGAGGGCATCTATTCTACACTTGTCATGGAAATAGAGAGAGTGTGAGGAAGAGGAAAAGAGAGGGGGAAGAAGAGGGAAAGAGAGGGAAGAAGAGGGAGGGAGGGAGAAAGAGAGAGAGAGAGGGGGGGGGAAAGAGTGAAGATAAATAGAGAGAGAAGAGAAAGAGAGAGGGAAGAGTGAGGAGAGAGAGAGGGGGGGGGGAGACGTGGAAAAGAGGGAGAGGGAAGAAGAGGGAAAGAGAGGAAATAAGAGGGAGAAAGAGAGAGGGAAGAAGAGGGAGAGAGAGGGAAAAATAGAGAGAGAGGGAGAGAGGAGAGAGAAGAAGAGAGAGAGGGAAGAAGAGGGAGAGGGGGGGGGGAGAAGAGGGAAAGAGAGGGGAGAAGAGGGAAGAAGAGGGAGGGAGGGAGAAAGAGAGAGAGAGAGAGAGAGAGAGAGAGAGGGGGGGGGAGAGTGATGACAAATAGAGAGAGAATAGAAAGAGAGAGGGAAGAGAGAGGAGAGAGAGAGAGAGGGGGGGGGAGAAGTGGAAAATAGGGAGAGGGAAGAAGAGGGAAAGAGAGGAAATAAGAGGGAGAAAGAGAGAGGGAAGAAGAGGGAGAGAGAGGGAAAAATAGAGAGAGAGGGAGAGAGGAGAGAGAAGCAGAGAGAGAGGGAAGAAGAGGGAGAGAGAGAGGGGGGGAAGAAGAGGGAAAGAGAGGGGAGAAGAGGGAAAGAAAGGGAAGAAGAGGGAGAGAGAGGAAAGAAGAGGGGGAGATATAGAGCTAGGGAACAAGAGGGAGAGAGAGAGAGGGGGGGGGGAGAAGAGAAAAAGAGAGGGAGAAAGAGAGAGGGAAGAAGAGGGAGAGAGAGGGAAGAAAATGGAGAGAGAGAGATGGAAGAAGAGGGAGAGAGAGAGATGAAAGAAGAGGGAGAGAGATGGAAGAAGAGGGAGAGAGAGAAAAGGAACTCATAATAGTAGTCAGGCTTGAATGAATACAGAGACATATCAAATCTCCTAGATTATAAGCTCCCAGGATCAGGCCCTCCTAACCCTCTTGTATTGATCTGTATTGTTGCTGTATTGTCTACCGTTATATTGTAAAGTCCTGAGCAAACTGTTGGCGCCATAAATCCTGTATAATAATAATAATAATAATAATAATAATATACAAACACACACTGCAATGTTTCTGCTCCAGTTTTTGTTCCTGTTTTCTTTTGTTCCTTCAGTTGCATTATGACTATTTTATTGTTATATTTCCATTCTAGCTAAATTGGGGCCCATCCCACGTCACTATGTAAGTACCTGTTTGTACATTTACACCCAGGAAAGGCATAGTGCCAGACAATCAACTTGCAGCTATGGGATTAGGGATCAGACTACGTAAAAGTTCAGCGTCTTCCTTAGCACAGGAAGTGAGATAAAATTGCCCCAGCAGGCACTCTTGCTGACATTTTTTGCTCTTCCCTACTTCACTGCTGCCTTAATTCTTGTTAAAGATGTTCATGACAGAAAAATTAATTTTGTTTCTATTCCATTTGATAAGTAAATAATTTAGCTTCATCATAATCGTTATGTTGGAACGATTCCTTTTGGAAACGATTCGTTATTTCAGGAAAGTGTATATTCGTTGTTCGGAATCAATTCATATTTTCAGAAGTTCTGTTATTCTTTTGTTATATCTGAAGATTGGCTATATTAGCTTTAACATATTTAATTAATACATATTCATTCCTTAAATTAATTCCCCCATTCCCAAATGACCTTGTTTGTTGGGTGTCCCACATGCAAATTAAATGCGGTGAAATAGGTGGCATGTGGAGAGGAGAGACATAAGAGGTGAAGGAACATAAGGGACATGTAGAGTGGAGGAACATAAGAGACATGATAAATGGAGGGATTTAAGGTGGAAAGGGCATGTGAGGTGGAAAGACATAAGGGGTAGAGGAACATAAGAGACCTGAAGGGTGGAGGGACATGTGAGGTGGAAACACATAAGGAGTGGAGGAACCTATGGGGCATGGAGAGTAGAGGAACATAAGAGACCTGAGGGGTGGAGGGACATGAGGGACATGTGATATGGAGAGACATAAGGGGTAGAGGAACATAAGGGTCATGGGGGTAGAGGAACATAAGAAACCTGAGGAGTGGAGGAACATGGGGGACATTTGAGGTGGAGAGACATAAAGGGTGGAGGAAGGTAAGGGACATGAGGGGTAGAAGAACATTAAAAAGACCGAGGGTTGGACATGGGGGGCATGCAAGGTGGAGGGACATAAGGGATGAAGGATCTTAAGGAATAAGAGGGGTAGATGAACCTAAGAGATATATGTGGTAGAGGAACATAAGAGACATGAGGGATGGAGGGACTTGGGGGACATACAAGGTGAAGAGACATAAGGGGTGAAGTAACATAAGGAGCATGAGCGATGAAGGAATATAAGAGACATGGTGGATGGAGGGACTTGTGGGACATGCAAGGTGGAGAGACAAAAGGAGTGAAGGAACATAAGGAACAGGAGGGGTAGAGGAACCTAAGAGACATGATAGATGGAGGGACTTGGGGGACATGGGATTGCGAAGTGTAAAGACATAAGAGGTGAAGTAACATAAGGAACATGAGCGATGAAGGAATATAAGAGACATGGTGGATGGAGGGACTTGGGGGACATGCGAGGTGGGAAAACATAAGGAGTGAAGGAACATAAGGGACATGAGGGGTAGAGGAGCCTAAGAGACATGATGGATAGAGGGACATGGGAGACATTTGGGGTGGAGGGACATGGAGGACACATTCACTATCTTTTACATAAACTGTATGTTTTATTCTGCAGGTACCCGTCATATTCTTGTTTTCTTTGTGGATCTTCTTTTCTATTGGTGAAAACTCTCTCCTGTATTCTGTAAGTATCTAAAATTATATTTCCAGCAGTAGGCTTTTAAAACAATTGTGAGCAAAAGAAGATCTGTAGCTCAAACAGCTCAACACACACTGCAACATCAAGAAGTCATTGATTTGCCAAGTGATATAGATGAACTGTTGGTGATGGCCAACAAATAGAACATTGGTTGTGTTCTAAAGAATGGAAACTATATATAGCCAAATCTGATTACAAATGGAGCCGCATAGTGCTGCATGCTGATTTTTGACAGACTGGTCACGTGATTGGTGTGTCCATATGTTGTTCCCATTTTGCTGGGGAGATGTCTTGTCTTCTCTTTTTTTCATCTTGGCAGCCACCAACTATTTTTTTTTCATTTGTGGCTGAATATTCATACTACGGAGCATTCCTGTCATCTACTTTGAACGGACCCTAAAGCCTTATACTTTTTTGCACTTAAAATTAGTGGGAACCTCCATGGTGACCTTTGTGCTGCAATAGCCTGAACCCTCTCAGGAAGTATGACGATTATGTAACCATTGGTCCCATGCAACTATCATGGTACATCCCCCTGAAGAAGATTTGTATCAAGAATTGAAACGTGTCGGGGTTTTCATATGCACTATTAGGCTCATGTGTTTCACTCTGGTTTTCATACATGGCTATGGACCAGTCTCTATTCTGTTTTTATGCGCTGTGTTTTTAGAAAGAATTATAATAGATGTTTAATTTTTAAATTTTGTCTGATGTTTTCTGGTGCCTTTAAAATCCCAGTTTGTTTGCTATCCTTCTGTTCACTTATAACCAATGACACCTCCGCTGGAATATGGCAATAAGGAATAAAAACATCCACCAAATTCCATAAATGTTGTCATTAAAGATGCCCCCATGCATCATCTGATGATCAGCATTAGACATGTGCAGCTTCGTTATTTAGAGATTTAGATGTTTCCGAATGAAATAAACCTGGAATAGCAAAACAAAATGTTGTCCTAAATTCAAATCCAACTCCAAATTGAATTTGAATTCAATTAAAAAATTAAATCTAATTTGAAAACAAATTTAAATATAAACATATTGCTGACTATTGCTGATTCTTTAAAGACTATGTGCATTAGTGTTAGAAAAGAATAGAATTGAAAATAAAAGGAATAGAAAATAATATATCAGAAAAAAATAAAATAGATTTGAATAGAATAGAATGAATATAGCTGTTTTCCCAAATTCGAATTTCGAAAAGAATAGAGTAAAACAGAAAAGAATATAATAGAAAATAAAAGAATAGAAATATAGATCAGAATGGAATGGAATAGAATAGAAAACATAGAATATAAAATAATAGAATAAAAAAGAATAGATTTGAATAGAATATAAAATAATAGAAAATAAATGAATAGAAAAGAACAGAAAAAAAAGACTAGAAATAATAAAGCCGTATTCTAAAATTTAAATAGAATATAATACAACAGAATATAATAGAAAATAATAGAGTAAAACAGAAGAGAATAGACAGAATAGAAAATAAAATAATGGAATAAAATAGTATAGAAAATAAAGGAATAGAAAAAAATAGAAAAGAAAAAATAGAATCAACTTGAATAGAATAGAATAGCATGAATATAGCCATCTTCCAAAATTTGAATTTTGAGAAGAATAGAATAAAACATAATAGAATAGAAATAAAATAATAGAATAAAATAAATTAGAAAATAAAAGAATATAATAGAAAAGAAGTGAAATATAATAGAAGGGAATAAAATGGAAAGAATATAACTGTCTTTCAAAATTCGATTTTTGAAAAGAATAGAATAAAACAGAATTGCATATAAAAGCATAGAGTAAAACGGAACATGATTTTGCGAACCCGTGCCACCTTGTAGCAGTATTTCTGCTCAGAAGCGGTTAAAGATAACAAAAGGAGTCACCATGATGCTGGTCGGTGTGATCCCTCCAGAATGTCTAATCTACATCTCCTCTTCCTCACAGCTCTCTGTGATAATTACAATCCTCCTGAAAGGGTCCCTGATGTCCCGTTTGATGATCTTCAGATGTGTGAGTATGTCTCCAGGATGGTGGTGGGACCAATATTCTCTGGGTGGGAATCCGGAATTCAGGGAAGCAAAAAATTGTGTGAAATCGACAAAACCTTCCCCCATACAATAGAAGGCTCTCTCATCTCCCTGGTATCATCCTGCTGATCCATGGCTAGGGGTGAGCGAAATGGAGAGTTTATCTGTGAAAATCGAGTTTTCTCTGCAGTCTTCTGCCATATACTGTGGGGGGAAATGCATTGGAGCCAATGAAAAGTAAAATTAACCCTTTCAATACCAGGGATACTGTGATTGGCCGTTCACTGGGATCTGGGATTTAGAACAATTGAAGTTAAAAAAATTGAGTTTAGTGACACATTGGTTACAGAGCAAGCCCAGTGTGTTCCCCAGGCTTGCGCATGAGGGGGCGGGGTTCTGGGAGGAGGTCTATAAACACCCTCCCAGAACTAGACGGACGCACTGTAGCTGTCTTTCGGCCGTAGTATGGTTGACAAATCATTAGTGTGGATTTTGGTGGTTTTCTGAGATACGATGGGCTTTAAACGAATTTGGAAAGCTATGGAAGCTTCTTTTACGTACCAAAGACCTGTTCATATGACAAAAGAACCTGTAGTTGAGCCATGTTTTACCATCCTCAGTCCCTACGCCCTTTAGCTGCAGAGGCAGCAGCCAAGGGTGTAAATGTGGAAGGAGGAGTTATATACAGTGGGGCAAAAAAGTATTTAGTCAGCCACCAATTGTGCAACGCTCAACTTAAATAATCAAACCTAGTGCAATATCCCCATATATAAATATTAAATCCCTAGTGATATAACAATACACAAATAATACCTCTTAGGTTATGCAAATAATACTGATAAGTAATACATAGAAAACTAGTGCAATATCCTCATATATATAAAGAATATATATCCCTGGTGATATAGTGATAACTAATATCTCTTAAACTGTGCAAAAGGTGAAATACATTGATTATTGAAATAAATTAAAGTGGTGATGCCACACTGTGCAAAATAATGGCAAAGTGTTCAAATAATGTCACTCCATGCTGCAATAGTGCTCTTCGTGAAAATCTTGACGTGACTCCCCTCAATAGCAGAAATGCCCCCTCACCTTCCACATTCGACCCTTGCGGGTCACAGAGCTTTTTATATATATCTCTGTCAGATGTTAATCTCCTCCACTGCCTCCACCGACCATGATCCTCCTCCAGGTAGTAAGTACCACTCCAATTACTCCCCTCATACACCGAACTTTGCCAGATAATACTCTCCTCCACTGCCACCACCGACCAAGATCCTCCTCCTGGAGGAGGATCTTGGTCGGTGGTGGCAGTGGAGGAGAGTTCAAACAGGTGCCATTGATACAGGTTCAAACGAACAAGTTCAAACAGGTGCCATTGATACAGGTAATGAGTGCAGGACAGAGGAGCCTCTTAAAGAAGAAGGTGCAGGTCTGTGAGAGCCAGAAATCTTGCTTGTTTGTAGGTGATCAAATACTTATTTTCCACCATAATTTGCAAATAAATTCTTTCCAGATCAGCCAATGTGATTGTCTGGATTTGTTTTCTCATTTTGTCTCTCATAGTTGAGGTCTCCCTATGATGCCAATTACAGGCCTCTCTCATCTTTGTAAGTGGGAGAACTTGCACAATTGGTGGCTGACTAAATACTTTTTTGCCCCACTGTATCCCCTGTGGCTTTCGCAGGGTGCTACCATCCACCAACCATGAACAATTCAGGTGAGTTGGGCCACTCTGCAACCACCCTGCTACCGCACACAATGCATGCAGTTGCAGCGGGCTAGTGTGGGATGCAGCATTTCCTCACCACCTGCTTTAACCCCTTGGTGGCTGTACAGCACATGGTTGCAGGGCGCTTTGTGAATACAAAGTTAGAACAAAGAGCAAAAGTGAAATTCTGTGTGAAACTGGGCAAATCTGCCACCGAGACATTTGACGTGAGTCACCACAATTATGGCGATGCTGCAATGGGTCGTTCGAGGTGTTTTGAGTGGCACGTTTGCTTTAAAACTGAAAGAACATCACTGGAAGACAAGAGATCAGGAAGAACTTCAATGAGCTCAACCCCTGAAAATGTCAAAACGGTTCGGCAACTTGTGCATGATGATGGTTGGAGAACAATCCACAACCTTGCTGCCATTGTCGGTGTGTCATACAGAACGGTTCAGGCAATCCTCAGGTGTGATTTGAACATGCCCCATGTCACTACCAAGTCCGTCCCCAGGATGCCGACCCAGGAGCAGAAGGAATACCACATCAAAGTCTGCTAAGAACTCTCTCAGTGTGCCATAGATGACCTATTCTTCATGTAGAGGATCATTACCAGTGATGAAACCTGGGTGTATGGGTACAACCCTGAGATGAAGCAACAGTCTTCACAATCGAAGAGCCCAACATCTCCACAACCGAAAAAGGCAAGGCAGGTACACAGCTCGACCAAGTGCATGCCCATTGTCTTTCTCAACATTCATGGCGTTGTGCATGGAGAATTCATCCTCAGGAGCCAGACCATCAATAGAGAGTTCTACTGACAGGTTTTAAGGCGTCTGAGGGAGGACCTTCAGTGGATCTGTGGTGTGCAAAATTGGATGCTCCACAAGGACAATGTACCCTATCAACGAGCTCTCCTCATATGTGAATTTCTCACCAGAATGAACATGATCTTATTTCCACATCCACCCTACTTGCCAGATTTGGCTCCTGCGGACTTTGCCCTCTTCCCGAAAATGAATATCAAGTTCAAAGGTCACCATTTGAGATCCAGCATAAATTGTAGAAGATGCTTGGCTGATTAGCAGTTTGTGTTACCAAGAAATTGAACAGGTGGACCTAATAAAGTGGTTAGTGAGTGTAGAAGACCTATTGAACCTGCCAATGGATTTGTATTTCTTGTCATCCAGTCCTGAGATTTATACAGCTCTGACAAATGGCACAGCTCTGTCTGGCAGGGCAGGGAACCTTATTTATCCTTGGTGCGGTTCAGTAACAATTGCAGGTTTGAGCCCTCCCCTGATTTGGGATTGAACAGTTAAAGGAGAAGCAGCACAGACTTGAGGGATGGCATTAAAAGCCGTAGTATTGTAGGAGGAGATAGACTGCCCCTTGTTTAGTCTTTTTTTGATGCACCAGGAAATGGAATGTCAATGATACAGTTATACCATTGTTGTATTGTAGACATCGCGCCTGCTGTGGGTAATACTTGGGTCCGGTGTGATAATACTGCCAAAATACATCATCGGTGAAGATCTCTACATCTCGACGTTCCCCTTGGTGAGGACCTGTTGGCCATGTACAGGGTGTTCTGTCATGAGGACTATCTAGTAATATAATGCTGTTCTCTTATATCTCATCCTGAAGGTTTTTCTGGTTTTATTATCCACCATTACTGGCATCTTCCTATTACCGCTGGACACCAGGAGCAGTGTGAGTACACCGCATGGCAAATACAAATGAGAAATGAACTGAGTGCACTACATGGAGAATAGTACGTCTTCGAGCAGAATGAGGATTATAAAGGAAGTCCAGTCAAGAAGATACAGTTTATCTTTAAGGGAAACAGCAAAGGGCACCAACTAAGTGCAGGATATAGGAATAGACTTTATTATAAATAACAAGGAGCAATTCACAAGATGCACAGGGATAAGAACATGTCATCCACTCAGTGTGGTTTGGGGTTAAACCTCAGTGTGTCTTCAGGAGACAGGAAGCAGATGCAGCTATCAGAAGCTGTTTTGAACACCAGAAACAAAACCATAAATCCTGGAGCCACCCTGGAGTGCATGGGCTGCGTAGGACCAGACTGTAACTGCTCCTTTTTCAAGCCTCAGCAGTTACACTCTGAAACATGTAGCCCCCCCCCCGCCCCCCAACACTGCCGCCTTCCCAAGTGCAATCTTGAGTCCTATGCAACTGATGCACTGCATGGTGGCTCCAGGACTTCCAGTTTTGTTTCTGGTGTCCTACACGGCTCCTAACAGCGGCATCTGCTTCCTGGCGTCCTCTGCTGTTTCCTTTATATATTTGTCTCTTCCTCCCATGCTCTTCTCCAGGACTTCTCCAGAGCCTCCCCCATCCTCTGGAACTCTCTTCCCCAATTTATCAGACTATTGCTTACTCTGCCCACTTTTAGGCGATCTCTGAAAACCTAACTCTTCAGGGAAGTCTATCCTGCCTTCAGCCAATAATGGATTCTTCTATTCCTTCTACTAGTTCATCATCCACAGTTATTACCTTTTGTACCACCAGCCCCTGACTCTTAGATTGAAAGCTCCCAGGGTCAGTCCCTCCTAACCCTCTTGTATTGAACTGTATTGGTGCTGTATTGTCTCCCTTTATTTTGTAAGGTGCTGAGTAAACCTGTTGGCGCCATAAATCCTGTAAAATAATAATATTTCTGAGATTATTTCAGTCCCACCGAGGAGCTGCCATGGATCTATTTGGACCTATGGACTTTTTAGTATAGTCCTACACACCCACAACGCATTCATGTGTATGATGATGTTGTAGCCTAACTCTATCCCTGCCTGCACCATTCTCAATAATTTGCTGCGTTTCAGTTTATCTCTAGCCAGCTTTGGTTAGCATAGTCATAACAAACCCAATGGCAGTTTTTGTCTGTGACCCACCGTGGAAATTCCCTTCCTATCCCTATAACACAGCAGAAAGTAAGAGGACATTGCCCTAATTTGAGGGGAAATCATCCTTTATATAGTTTTCACCCATCTTTCTCCTACCTCCGGTTATGGTAACAACTTTAAAATTTTGGATTGTCATAAAATTCTTTCACGGTGATAAGGGTCACCAAGACTAACATGGTGGGTGAATCTACCCAGTAAAGTCATAGTGGGAAAATAAAAATCTGATTGGGGTTCTAACCCTTCCACACTCTATTTGAAACTGAAAAAAATAAACATTGTTTGGTGTGCTCCTTTAAGTGATATGTAACATTCTTCTCGCCATTCACTCTGGCTGTGCAGCCTCCGGTCATCGGAATCTTCTCCCGGTGCTCAGAGTATACCTGGCTGTCGGACGTGCTCAGAACTACAGGAAAGGTGGTTCCATTCTTCATCACCAACTACAACTCCTCGGAGTTCAGGGTCCGGGTCTCACAATGTTCCTTTGCCATATTGTATCACTCCAAGACCAGGGGGAGGCTCAGCATCACCGACGTCACCGACTCCCTCTATGACAACGAGGTCACACACATGTCAAAAGCCTTGGGTGAGTTCTTATACATTTTTATAAATGATCATACAATTTTTTTTTAACATGAATTATTATTTAATTATAGTTATAAATTGTAGTATTAAATACCAATAATGATTGTCCGATTTAAAAATGAGGTAAAGTGTCAATAAACCCAAATTTATTTTTTGCATCATTGGCTTTAAAATGAATTGCTCTTTCTGTACGCTCAACATTTCTTTCATTACTCTAGTCTTAGAGAGTCAGAGTCAATAGACAAACTATTGATAGGTTGCCAGCGGGAAGTATCGATAGTATAATTGATAAGTATGTCACAATATTATGTATAGTAATAGTATAAGTATTGATAGTATAATTGATAAGTATGTCACAATATTATGTATAGTAATAGTATAAGTATTGATAGTATAATAGATAATATTGATAGTTTCAAAAAACTCTTAGATGGGCATCTTAGTGCACACAATATACAGGGATATGGGATATGATCTATGAGCACATACACACCCACACAGGTTGAATTGGATGGACTGGAGTCTTTATTCAACCTTACCTACTATGTAATTATGTAAATACCCGGCTGATTCTGTCATTTTCCCCTTCTTCCTTATTCGGATTGGTCATGCTATATCATCCGATCCTCCATCTTTAGCATTGCCACTCTCTCTCTAGTTTTCCTTTGGGAGGAAGCCATGTTCTATTCTGAGCCCTTACATTATTTAAAAAAAAAAACACATCCTCGGTTTCCTGTTAGATATGCATGCTCCTCCCTGCTGGGTACTGGGTATTGCAGACATTAGCTGTGCAATCTGCTAATCACTCTATTAGAGTGTAATTAGGCAATTGATGAGCAGATTACACAGCCAAATTAAGCCAGTAGCACTCAGTGCACAGCAAGAAGGGCCATGTGCATATAAAGCAGGGGTCTCCAGACTTTCTAAACAAAGGCCAGTTTATTGTCCTCCAGACTTTAGGGGGGCCAGACTGTGGCCATTGTAAATAGAAATTGTCCGAGCATCAGTGGGAGTAAACATTGCATCTTGAGTATTAGGAGGAGGAATAATGTGCCTTCACTTGTGTCAGCGGGATAAATAGTTCCCCATCATTGGCATCAAAGGGAGAAATAGTGCCCCATCATTGTTATCAGTGGGAGTAATAGTGCCCTATCATTGGTGTCAGTGGGAGGAATAGTGCCCCATCATTGGTGTCAGTGGGAGGAATAGTGCCCCATCATTGGTGTCAGTGGGAGGAATAGTGCCCCATCATTGGTGTCAGTGGGAGGAATAGTGCCCCATCATTGGTGTCAGTGGGAGGAATAGTGCCCCATCATTGGTGTCAGTGGGAGGAATAGTGCCCCATCATTGGTATCAGTGGGAGGAATAGTGCTCCATCGTTGGTATCAGTGGGAGGAATAGTGCCCCATCATTGGTGTCAGTGGGAGGAATAGTGCCCCATCATTGGTATCAGTGGGAGGAATAGTGCCCCATCATTGATGTCAGTGGAAGGAATAGTGCCCCATCATTGATGTCAGTGGAAGGAATAGTACTCCATCATTGATGTCAGTGGGAGGAATAGTGTCTCATCATTGGTGTCAGTGGGAGGAATAGTGCCCCATCATTGGTATCAGTGGGAGGAATAGTGCCCCATCATTGGTGTCAGTGGGAGGAATAGTGCCCCATCATTGATGTCAGTGGGAGGAATAGTGTCTCATCATTGGTGTCAATGGGAGGAATAGTGCCCCATCATTGGCGTCAATGGGAGAAATAGTGCCCCATTGTTGATGACAGTAGCAGGAATTATGTCCCATTGTTGGTGTCAGTGGGAGGAATGGTATCCCATTGTTGATGTCAGTAGCAGGGATATTGTCCCATTGGTGTCAGTGGGAGGAATAATTTCTTGTATCAGCGGAAGGAAAAATGGACCAAGGGCTGGATAAAGGCAATCAGAGGCCACAGTTTGGAGACCACTGATATAAAGGAATGACAGGTATGTGTTCTTTCTCATAATGCTTGGCTGCCAAGCTTTATCACACACTGAAGCTGATCTCTGCATCACTATTGTGTTGTGAGTGGTGGAGGCACATGGGACACATCACATAACCTCAAGATAAAAGTAGGCAAAAAAGGTTATCTGAGCTTAGAAAATGTTATGAGGTTTTTTATTTTTTACATCACTGAAAGCTAAAAAAAAAAAGAACTTTAGAAGATTTTATTTCGCATTATTGCAACACAATTGTGTTTGATTCCTGATAATGGGGATGGTTCAGTATTTTATTGAGTTTTTTCTGCCTGGACTTCATCTTTAAATTTCATTTTCTCCTACTCTTTCCAAAATCTTTTGCAGAAGTCACTGCTGTGATCTTTGACATCTCATGACATTTTTATTTCATCACACAGGTAAGGAGAAGGTTCTGGTTGTGGTGGATGATGTGGACGACAGCAGCGATTGGGCAAAAAACAGCATTTTCCAAAGCCAGCCGACCATCCTTAACCAGACCAGAGACCTCTATCTCTTCACCAGGGAGGAGAAAGAGAATAAGGAACGGATCAAAGAGAAGTTGAAACCCATCCTGAATACACTCACTCGGGGTAGGTCTGAGGAATCCTCCAGCGCTGAGGTTGGGAAACATGAGAATGTGCTGAAGGCTATGGCGAATGGTAGTGGAGGGTCTCTGGCTTGAACCTTGATATAACATATATGTAAACGTTTGTAGGTCACCTCACAAGGGTCCCATTTATTTCTACAGTTCCACCAGCAGACTAGTCCTGAGGACTGAATGTTGTGTTGTAAAATGTAGCATAATAGACTAATTTTTTCTGAATATACTGTACTTTAATATTTCTGTCAATATGGGAATCATGTAATATCTGTTGGCACCCAGCAATGTCGCCTATGTCAAGGCTCTAGTCTTGATGGGCCTTCGGGTACTGATTTCCAGAAATGGGTTGCACAGGAAGAACTCTTAGAAACATTATCTAAGGCTTACAAGAAGGTTGGAAAAATGTTAATCTACTAAAGTCGAACACCACAGCAGCATGTGATCAATCCCAAGGTGTTAAACTAGGACCATGTTTAATGTCTATTTCCTGGTCCCTAAAGCCAGCACCAATTCGGAGCTACATTCTACTCATAACTCTTCTCAAACTCACTGCACAATGAGGTCTGATGTTCTGCTGAGTGGCATTGAGATGCCTTAGGCTCAAGAAATCTTGAATCTCAAAATCTGACCCATCTGGCTATTCAGGAAGAGCTAACAACTGGCTAGCTCTACATTGTAGATCCTCCAGTATAGGCTATATGATCTATGCCTTGGCTCTGGTCATGTTACCAATGAATACTGGAAGGTCAGATTCCAGCTATTGCCATAAAGGGAATGCTCTTCAGCCTCATTTGTGTATCATGAACACCAAACCTTAGCCAGTAGTAGCTGGTCACATTCAACTGGACTTGTTCTGTAATGTTGGTGTCGTTTCTATACAACCTCTTCAGCTCTAATGTGTTCCAGAAACATGTCCCAACATTTGTAGCCACCTGTCTAGCTCAGTCAAAATAATCCAATCACCATGGAATGTGTATAATATTGTTTTAGTCGAAGGACTAAAATTGTCCGGTGCTTATCTGTTCCTGTCCTAATTTATGACGCTAGCTTTGGAATGTGCGCACATTGGAAGAGACTCACGCTGACACACAACTTCAGTCTATGAATAATGAGATGTGAGATGTGAATGAGAAAGTGACCTTATATATGCAGAATGATGCGAGAGTCATGTGACAACAGCATAAGCATTATATTAGTCTTTGATTGGTCATTTCCACACAAAAACAATCTCCGTCATGGTATAGGTGTGATCTTCTTCCGTCTTATCTTATAGAGAAGAAAAACATTCTTTTGTTTCCCAAATCACACGGTGGGAGGGGGGCAGTGTGTGTGAGCAGACATTTCTTAAGCAAGGATTTCTTATAGTACCACAAAGCCCAGCAGGCAGAAAATATTCACACAACATATGTATTAAAGTATAAAAGTAAATATTTATAAAACTTATAGAAATAGCGTATATATATATATTCAATAGGAAACGAAATAGGCATTTTACCAAATCCATCACAATATCAGCTGGCTATAATTACATGATCCCATCCTATTGTGCCCTGGAGTCTGTAGCAGGTGTTAATCATTCAATTTACATGGTTAATGGTGTGAATTGTTGCCATAATGTCAGGGTAAAAAATGTTAAAATACTATATGTGGGAGACAGGTGGTGCCAAAGGTCCCTAACTATTGTGATTGCGAACCAGTTTTCTCTCATTCCAAAATGTGCACCTCGCTGCTTGTAGGTAGGTAGAGTCTACAGTCTCTATAGCAGGTGGCATTTGTCCGTAATGGCTATGCAGCTGGAGGAGGAAGCCGGGAGACACTGGGTTGACCTTGGCAGCCATCTTGGGCCATGCAAGTCACATTCCGTTCTCCTTGTCAGATGTTGTCTTTAGCTCAGGACTATACACTACTACACTTCTCTCTACTCTGGACTGTTGTAAGTGTCCTGGTCAGATGTTCTTGTACTGTTTTACATGTTCTGCAATATGTTGTTTTTGGCAATCTGGAACTCTGTGTTTCCTGCCACCATGCTGCACCTGTTAAGTATACCTTTTGAATGAAGGACATCAACTCCAATTCAGTTGCATTCATCTGTTATAAGTTTACTGAAGAACTTATAATGTACATTGGATCACAATGCATGCAGAACAATGTGATAACAATAATTACATGGAAAAGCCTTTTTATATCATTCTTACACAATGATTTCCTATGACGGGCATAACATCAAATCACAAGAAATTCCTACCTGGTTGTCTCAGCACAAACTTGGATCACTCTGACCTCTTGGACAAGATAAAGGTTACTTGTCATAATTACTCAAACTATAATTACACAAAAGGGGGCCAAGGGATAATAAAATAGTGATTTCTGAGAAATGATCATGATTGTCCAGCCATATCTCTCCATCTCCGCCACCCCCTCTGCCAATCCCTCCACTGGCTTCCGATTGCGCAACGGATCAAATTCAAAATCCTAACACTGACGTACAAAGCCGTCCACCATACTGCCCCGAACTACATCACTGACCTAATATCCAAGTACCGCCCAACACACACACTCCGCTCCTCACAAGACCTCCTTCTCTCTAGTTCCCTGGTCTCCTCCTCCCATGCCCACCTCCAGGACTTCTCCAGGGTGTCACCCATCCTCTGGAACTCCCTGCCCCAACCCATCAGATTATCACCTACCCTCCTCTCCTTTAGGCGCACCCTGAAAACCCATCTCTTCAGGGAAGCCTACCCCACCCCCTGCTAACTTGCCAACCTCCTCCACTCTGCCTACCACTCCATCCCCCACAGCTATCTCCTCCTGTGCCACCATCCCCTCCCTCCTAGATTATAAGCTCGAAAGAGCAGGGCCCTCAATCCCCTCATGTTTTGCATTGTATTGGTATTGTTCTGTCACATGTTCTGTCCCCCTTTGTAATGTACAGCGCTGAGCGAACTATTGGCGCTTTATAAATACTGTATAATAATAATAATAATAATAATATCATTTCTCGGAAAATAGAAACCACATCTGTCCCAACAACAACAACAAGGTATGGTACAAAGGTTATATAATACCAAAATAATTAAAGAGCAGAAAAACAAGAACAAAACAGTTATACAAGAGGAACATTGAATATATCTTTGAATATACAGTATATGTGTATATAGATGATATGATGGTCTGACTCCATTTTGTTTTTTCATCTTTACACACCCACCCAACATGCTTTTAAAAGAATGTTCCATTTCCTTAAGCTGTAGGAAGACTGATAAGGTTTGACCCTTAGAAGTTGCTCTTCTACTTTGGGTCATTTCATTTTTTCATTGGGGTATTGTTTTGTCTCTCCAATGTTCAAGTCTTTATATTCTTTGCTACCAGCACTGCATACACCAGGTTATTTCCCTTGTGTTTGGGTGTTGGGTCTTTTGGATGTACAAGCTTCTCTCTCAGAGTATTGTTGGGCTTGAAGGATGTAAGGATGAGATGTTTGTAAAGATCTGTGTTTTTCTGAAACTCCAGCTACATACGGGATGACTGTATTAACCAATGTGTTTTGCTTTTCCCCTCTCTCCAATGGTCCAGTGTGTTTGCTTGACTTTGTGGATGAAAGCCCAATCCATATAGCAATAATCTTTCAGAGCTCCTGTGATGTTTGCGTTTTTTTGTCTTTAGAGCCTGTCTTTATTATGACTATCTCAGTGTTGCAGAGTTTTAATAAACCCCAGTTTGAGTTTAAGGGGATCGTGAGGGTAAAAGAACAGATACTGGTCCTTGTGGGTAGGTTAACACAGACTTCCTGGCTCCATGGTAATCTGTTTATGTAATCATAACAAGGTGATTTCATAAACTTCCATACCTGCCATCATATTCTTGGACAACCAACATCTGCTTTGACACAACCCATGGTGATTGGATAAGGGTGTCTGTGCTATTTATGTGGACATACGTGCTGGGGTATCGTCCTCAGAGAAAGTGGCTTGGAGAAGCTACAAATCATCTTCAACATTACAGATCAATGTGTCAACGACCACCACCAGTTATACAATGACCCGGATCAATGGCAAACTTCAAAAAACACACCAAACTTTACATGATACTTTTTTTTTCATTGTAGTAAGTCCAATGTAAATGGTATGTAAGGAGATTTCTAAAAATATACATTTTGTTTTCCTTCTTCAGCGTCATCCAGTTATCTGATATTAGATGTGGTAAGTATAGCAGATGTGGTGAGTACGTACAGAGCGAGTCTATAGGCCAGATTATATTGTGTATTTTTCAGAGTGTTCTTGATTAATATTCCCATATTGTGGATCATCTTTCAGTTTCCTATGTTTTTTTTTACCATGGTAGACAAGGCAACTCCACTTTCATTGTTGTACTAGGTACAGTCTATTAGGATCTAATCCATCCGAAACAGGGTGATCTTCAATGACTGCTATCATGGGACTACAGAGGGTTCGGTTTGTTACAGCTCTGTCCTGAGGTTAGGGAGAGATTAGACTCCAGTGGTGCTGGAAAGCTCATGCCTTGTCCTGATTTAATTGAATCAAACAACCATTTTGGGTGGAGTAACTCAATATGTAGAGATTTCCTGAAAAGGGGCATCTTGGACATCTTTCTCTCCATGTCCATTTTTCAATTAATTTTGCTCCCTGAAAACCCACCTCTTCAGGGAAGCCTACCCCACCCTCACCTAACTGTCGCTCTCCTTCATTCCTCCTACCACTCCATCCCCCACAGCCACTTCCTCCTGTACCACTACCCCCTCCCTCCTAGATTGTAAGCTCGAAACAGTAGGGCCCTCTAACCCCTCGCCTGCTGTTTGTAGTTGCTCTACTGTTTCATGTATTGTCCCCCCCTCTATTGTACAGCGCTGAGCAAACCCTTTGGCGCTATATAAACTCAATGTAATGTAATGTAATTTTGTTTCCTATTCTACAGGTAGGGATTCTCATCCTGTATGTGCCATGGATTCGTTATTACATCACTGTTTATCACGTGAGTAAATGTTTCAGTTTTGTATCTGCTACACAGCTGGGTTCATACAGTTCCATGGTTCCAAAGTACTGAACTGACAGCAACCAATCAGAAATCTGCTTACACTGTATCAAATCCATTTCTGTGTTACTAATCTTAGCAGTTTTGTCCACTACTCTCCTCTAAAGGAAAAAATATACACAGGATGGCCATGAGTCAGTTGACCCCTGACCTGACCATCATACCTCTATGAGCTTGGCCTTTAATATGGAATTGCCTCCCTTTGCATCTTAAATCTTTACCAGTCTCCATTCTTCTGGGAAGACTTTACGCCAGATTTTGGAGGGTGTCTTTGGGAATGTGTGTCCATTTTTGAGGTCATGTGCTGATGTTGGATATGAAGACCTGGCTCACAATCAGCATTCCAATTCCTTCCAAAGGTCTCAGTGGGGTTGGTCACACCATGTCTTTATGGAGCTGGCTTTGTACACAGAAGTACAGTCACCTGGAACAGAAAAGGGTCTTCACCAAACTGTTACTGAAAGGATGGAATAGCACAATTTTCTGCCATGTCTTTGTATGACATTGCATTCTATGCAGGAAGGTAAAAAACCTGTATGCAGCAGCCCTCCCTAATACTCAGCTGCGCCCCCTCTCAGTTCAGCGATCTGCACAAGAACCATGGCTTCTCATTGGCTAAGACAGCAGTGGTAGCCATTGGCTCCCATTGCTGTCAATCACAGCCAGTGAGCCAATGAGAAGAAAGCAGGGGATGGGGCCGAGCCATAGCTCTATGTGTATTATGGGCGCATAGAGCTTGGCTTGAGAGCAAGCACGCACCAGTGCCCCAATAGCAAGTTGCTTGCTATTGGGGGCACTGGTCAAGGGGGAGGAGCCAGGAGTGGAGCCAGGTGGACCCAAAAAGAAAAGGATCAGAGCTGCTCTGTAGAAAACTATTACACAGAGCAGGTAAGTATGACGTTTATTAATTTTTTTTAAAAGCAAAAACTTTAGTACCACTTTAAATGGAGATATCTCCCTGCCAGAGTCATCAAGAGATGTAAGATCCTGGACTACTTCTTTATCATCCACCAGATGCAGAGTTTTCACTTCTAGGCATGGTAGCCCTTTAAATACAATAAATATTGTATATACAGTAAATAAACCCATACTGATACAATGTAAATATATTGTTTTGTTTCTCTGTGTATAGGGCGCTACCTTGATATTATCTAATATTGGTGGTTCATTGCTGCTCTCTGACTTCCGGCATCCCTCCAGATTGGTGAGTAAATATAATAATATAAATTGTTCCCGAATGACCAGAATCGAGTGTATTGAACATATACAGTCAGATTGGATGTACATAATTGTAGTTAATTTATTCTTTTTTTGGGGGGGAGGGGGATTTGTGCTACTAGGGACGATCGGGGGGATTTGTGCTAGGACTGAGGATTTCGAGGGGAAATGGGGGGGGGGTTGTGCTAGGATTGAGGATTGTGCTAGGAGGGAGATTTTTTATTAGATTTGGACTGGAGAGAGTGGATTCAAGCTAGGAAAAAGGTGGGGGGGGGCTCATACATCTGGGGGGGGGGGCATTTAACAATCTAGCACCTTCACCCTGGTCTGTAGATGACCTTCTCCCAGCCCTGCTTGAAATCAGTAAAGCTACAGAGTTAAAGTAGATGTAAACCTGAATAAAAGGTCATTTTCTCTGTGCACCATGTATCTTAAACCAATACGGAGATTTTTTTCCACGTAACATCCGTTTTTCACCTTTTTTATTCATCCCTTTTCCCATCTTTGTATCTGATCTCCTCCAACCTCCTTCAGCCACTTCCTGTCTACATGCACTCGCCACAGTTTCAGCTGCACAGCATTACTATAGCCTAGCTTCCTTGGGCAATTTGTACTAGTTTGGCCACTTTTAGTTTTCACCAGAGGAGCATGTGACAGGGTGACAATGCAGGATCACAATTAGGAGATACTGTAGGTGTCACCCCATAACAGCACGGTTGGCAACATCTTAAAATAATTAGGAAGGGCATCCTGAAGGGAACACTATTGGACATGGTCAATAAAATGGACGTTACTTCCTGGCTTATGGCTTGTAGTGTGGCACCCTTCCCCCTTTGAACCCCTTGGAGAAAAAAGCTGTATCTGGTGCTGCTGGCATGGAACAAGTCTGTAGGCAGTGAATCAGAACTCTTTATCTGCAAATGGATTCATGAAAAAGGTAAGACCAACGGGTAAACCCGACAGTCACGCATCTAGGAGATCGGTGTTGGCAACCTCCATATTATTCTCAGTGTCATCTCTTGGGTTCAACAAACACATCTCAATCAGCTGAGCTGCTCTTTAAAGTCAGCGCTAGGGAGGGGATTAGGGGAGGGGCCTCTGAAGTTAGAAATTACTGTTTTTCCCCACGACAGCCAATTGGATTCAAGCTTTAATTTCCCAGTAAAGTTTACTCTCATTGGCCGCTCTGAGGCAATATGGACAGTCTTTACTTTGAAGACTCGGATAGACAAGGTCTATCGTATCAAATGGTAGAACTGGTGTTAGTGAGAGAGTTTATCAGTTGTTACAAGAAGAAAATCTTTAGATCCAAATGAAAACATATATCAATATTGAGAAAAAAAAATAATAAAATGAATAACAATTGTCTTTCAGGACTTCTCAAAGACAGGCCTCCTCGCTCTTCTGTTGGTGATGGTGTTGGAATTATTGGATGTGAATTGGTATCAGCCAGTCGTGCAATATGTAAGTGTGGGATATCTCTGCGTCATTTATTAAATATACTTTTCATTCTCTCAGTAACAATTTCTCTTTTTTATCTTTCTCATATAAAAGGTCTTTTTTATTGCGCAGTTGGTTTCCTCATTGCTGTACGCATAAAAAACCACGAGTGTAAGTAAATCACCATAAAAGGGGCAAAATGATGGCACAAGTAATAAGTGAACTTTCCAGCCCTGCTGGCTGTTTTGCAGAGATTATATATTTGAGGTTTACCAATTATTGATGTGATCTCTTATGGTGTCCTGTAATAAATGTAAATGGGAAAGTGAGTGATATAGTACAACCTCCCATTGGAGAACGTCATCCCTGTAAAAATTACTACTAAAACTGTTTATTTAGAAGGGACTTCAAATATATCGCCAGTGGATAAAACAAACAAAAGCAACTATCTTTAAAAATGTATACACTGTCATTTTTATACATTACAAATATAACAAACAAAATCTTTAAAAACACCAAGAAAAGACACCAGTGGATTGTATGAACAATGGTGACTTGGATTGTAAAGTCCCTGGAGACTATTGATTTCAGGTTGATGCGTTTCATGAGAAACCAACTTCCCCAGGACCTCAGATCTACACCAATAGATAAGTCACTATAATGGTCTCAAATTATTACATATTAAACATTATGCACAAACCTATACAAGATCTTTTGTACCCTAACACCAGTAATTACATATAACTAATAATACAGTTGTTTAAATATCCAACCACCTATTATAATGTTTATAATCAATGAGATAGTTGAAAATCTCAACCCTTAATAAATATATATGTATGTATATACGACTACTAACATTCAATCACATGTGTGTTACCACATGCATATGCAAATTCCCACATATCTATACAAAGTTACATAGTTAGTCTGGCTGAAAAAAGACAAAATTCCATCCAGTTCAACCACAAACAAAATAGTTATAATCCTACACCCACAGTTGATCCAGAGGAAGGCAAAAACCCAGCAAAGCACGATCCAATTTGCTCCTGCAGGGGAAAAATTATTTCCTGATCCTCAGAGAGGCAGTCGGATGTTCCCTGGATCAAATTTACCTATAAATGTTATATCCAGTTATATTCTGTGTATCCAAGAAAGAATCCAGGACTTTCCTATAGCAATCCACTGAGCTGGCCACAACCAACTCTTGAGGGAGTCTATTCCACATTCTCACAGCTCTTACTGTGAAGAAACCTTTCCGTGTTTGGAGATTACATTTATTTTCTACCAGACGCACAGAGCGCCCCCTTGTCCTCTGTGATGACCTCAGGGGGAATAACTACACCGAGTTCACTATATGAACCACTGATGTATTATACATGGAGATCATATCCCCCTTATGTATTATACATGGAGATCATATCCCCCCTTATGTATTATACATGGAGATCATATCCCCCCTTATGTATTATACATGGAGATCATATCCCCCCTTATGTATTATACATGGAGATCATATCCCCCCTTATGTATTATACATGGAGATCATATCCCCCCTTATGTATTATACCTGGAGATCATATCCCCCCTTATGTATTATACCTGGAGATCATATCCCCCCTTATGTATTATACATGGAGATCATATCCCCCCTTATGTATTATACATGGAGATCATATCCCCCCCTTATGTATTATACATGGAGATCATATCCCCCCCTTATGTATTATACATGGAGATCATATCCCCCCTTATGTATTATACATGGAGATCATATCCCCCTTATGTATTATACATGGAGATCATATCACCCCTTATGTATTATACATGGAGATCATATCCCCCCTTATGTATTATACATGGAGATCATATCCCCCCCCTTATGTATTTGCATGGAGGTCATATCCCCCCTTATGTATTATACATTGAGATCATATCCCCCTCATGTATTATAGATGGAGATCATATCCCCCCCTTATGTATTATACATGGAGATCATATCCCCCCCTTATGTATTATACATGGAGATCATATCCCCCCATATGTATTATACATGGTGATCATATCCCCCCTTATGTATTATACATGGAGATCATATCCCCCTTATGTATTATACATGGAGATCATATCCCCCCTTATGTATTATACATGGAAATCATATCCCCCCTTATGTATTATACATGGAGATCATATCCCCCTTATGTATTATACATGGAGATCATATCCCCCCCCCTTATGTATTATACATGGAGATCATATCCCCCTTAATGTCCTCTTCTCAAGAGAGAATACATTTAGTTCCTCTAATCTCTCCTCATAGCTGATCTCCTCCATGCCTCGTATCAGTTTGGTTGCTCTTCTCTGTACTTTCTCCAGTTCCCCAATGTGTGACAATGCATATACTGTATATTCAAGTATATAGTATACATGATATCACTTCCATACCTTTACAAATGTATTAAAGTTCAATAAGATTCATATTTATCTGCTAATATTCCAAAAAAGATATCCATCTCGTATGATAAAAGAGAATGGGAGACACACAGGAAACCGGGGGTGGGGGGGGGGGTGGCGTGTCTGGTGCATGTATGTCACTGGAAATAGGAGAAGGTATTCCAAAATAAACCCATTAAATAAGAAAAAAATCATTTGTCCTCACAGATCTACATGGCCAGGGCTATACCCCCTGCCCCAGAGTACAAACAGAGCTTACCATTAAATGTACCATTCAGAGCAGACATATAAGAATTTGGACTCCCAAAGAAAGTTTCATAAGTCCTCATAAGATGTATAGGGAACCGATATAGACGCCTGAGCCTGCAAGGAGAAACACAAGCAGACAGCCTGTATAAAAATAACTATATGTAATCAGGTTATCAAATAACACTATAAGGTACCCAGAAACTTCGATCTTCTCACCGAGCATACAGCTTCCCTGGGTCTCTCCAAGAGGGCGTCCAAATGATCTGGAGCTATTCCCTGAGCCGCAGTTTATGTTCCGGATTAGAATGCATCAGGAAGCGGACCGGAAGTGATGTTGGTGCTCTATTTTTATGTTTTTAACCTGGGCATTTAAAAGAGCTACTTTTTCTGTTTGTATGTATGTATGTACTGGTATGTATGTATGTACTGGTATGTATGTATGTATGTATGTATGTACTGGTATGTATGTATGTATGTACTGGTGTATATGTATGTATATATGTACTGGTATGTATGTATATACTGGTATGTATGTATGTACTGGTATATATGTATGTTTGTATGTATGTATGTACTGGTATGTATGTATGTATGTACTGGTATGTATGTATGTATTTATTCTGCTGGAAAGCATGTTGGGGATCTTTGTATTAACAGGTAAAGTGTGCAATCAATACCTTTACCTGCAAGTGAACTCATCTATCTAATAGAGTGGAAAAGCTTTGCCAATATTCAGATGTTTTCAGATCTGCCAAAGGGAGGATCTCAGATTACATTTAGAACCAGTACAGGAAAGGGGAACATGAGCAGGACAATCCACCAAGCAATATAAATATTCTCCAGCACTCAGTCCAGCTAATCAGCAGAGAAAACCTACTTACACTTTATGAACAGTGACGGAGGTTTTTATTCCAAGGATCTGCAAATACACTTCAAACCACTCAGCCGGGTCTGTCAGGTCAAGGCTCCTCTGACAAATGCCGTCCTAAACTATCTGAGCTTCCAACACAGGGTGTACTGTTTAGTGTCTTCACCATGTTTGACAGGTTCTCTTCTTTTGTGTGCTGGTAGAGATACAATGCTGATGTCCTTAATACTTTAACTTCACAACTCTTTTTCTAGGCAGCACCCTAATACTGGAGGCAGTGAAGAGGACAATATGAGCATCGTATAAGAGGCCAGAACAGGAGCAGACTCCAGAATCCACTCTGGTGTAAAACCAATGATGAAGTCCTGGGTGATGGCTTCCTCTGACTCTTGGTGCTTTAAAAGGGCCTATATACACCTAATATACTGATCTGTCTCCCTTCCTTTCCCTTTCCCCTTCTCTTTCCCTTGCTTTCCCTTCCCATCCCTTCCCTTCCCCATTTGATTTTTCTCTCCCTCCCGCCAAGAGCTCCACTTTATCATAGTACACCCTGAATTAATCAATCCTCCCTATCCCACAATGTGTCCACAAGGGCTTATTTTGTTATTATTATATCATTTATTAATCCACAAGGGCTTATATCCATGATTCCACCCCCCTCCCCACTCCCAAATAATATTCCCTCTCTTCCCAGACCTTTTTTTTTTTTTTCCTACGCTGCTCTATAAAGGGAATAACTTATATATTCCGCTTGTGAGTTTATTTTTGTATATGACACAAAGCAGATTGAAGATGTATAATAAAAAATAACTGTGTTTTACAACATTTTCTTGCATGGTGATGTGAACAGCCAGAGCGAATGACTGTTTAAATGGCAGTCATTGTGTAATGAGAACTTCCCCTAATTTAACTATAAAAATCAATGTAATCTGTGTGAAGTCTTATCATTTCCATGGTTCCTTTAGGATATAGATCGAATCAGAAAATGATCTATGAAACAAGCCCAACTCATGAGGAGTTTCAATCCAGGTATATCCTGAAGATCTTAGCTACTAGCAAAAAGCAAAGTCCCCTATGGTGCCAATCCATGGTGGGTGACCCATGTATAGTTGACCATAGATGGGTCATTGGCTTTCGGTCACCCAGATTCCTCCATCTAAGCAAGTGCAGCAGATGGAGAAATACTCTCCATCTGGACATTGTATTCTGAAAACAGGAGTCTTTGCTGTCAGAACACACTGATCAACAGCTGCTGCTGATTGGCTGCAGCCACTGAATGACAAAAGTTTTAGGGGCATGGCCTGGCTGGAGCCTGGGCTGAGAATGTTACATCCATTCACACTGGATTTGCAGAGATGTGCAGCTTATGGAATACTTTCTCTCCTACATATTTTGATTTTGTCTGGAGCAGAGATGAGAATCTAGCGTTTGACTTTTGTCAAGCAGGGACGACCACACATGGATTAAAATTCAGCCATTCCCTGCTGAACCAAATTTTGATCCATCTATGGCTAGCTTTAAACTTTCAGCTGAGGTTCCTGCATCTAGGTCCTATGCCCCTCTCATCAAGGATTGGTTCACACCAATATACACTTGCTGCCATGCTCTTTGGAAGCATTCCTTTTAATTGACTTGGGGGTTGGTATCTGAGGGTCCCCTTAATTTTAGAAGAAGTTTGAAAATACCTAAAAGCCCCCTGCCTGCAAATCACTACAAACACGGGGCCAGGATGTTGGGGAAGAAGCCCTTGTCCTCATCAATTTAGGGTCAAGGTGTTTTGTTTTGGACTCACCCCCGGCAAGGTAGCCCCCATATTGAGGGAGGGGGGTACACACTTGTTCTGCTCCCCCTTTCCTGGCCACCCAGGCTGCAAGCTTGGATACAGGTCCTCCCTTTTAGATTGTAAGCTCTAATGAGCTGATTCCTCTTGTATTGAATTGTATTGTAACTGTACTGTCTGCCCTCATGTTGTAAAGTGCTGGGCAAACTATTGGCGCTATATAAATCTTGAATAATAACAATAATTTGGGGGAAACCTATACTTTTTTCTTGTTTTTTTTGGATGGTATACCACTTTAAACTCTATTCCAGACTGGAAAGGCCTGCTATGGAATTTAGGGTGGAATTCTACACCTTGTTTTTTCGTGAGGTGGCTCTTAAAATCGATATCAGACCTAAAGGGTTTAGTATGAATCTAAAGGGGAGATGCATTTTTTTAGTTTATGTTATCCCCACTGTTTGTACATATTCACCTTTCCATCAGCAATTTATTATTATTTTATTATACAGGATTTATATAGCGCCAACAGTTTGCGCAGCGCTTTACAAAATGAAGGTAGACAGTTACAATACAATTTGGTACAAGAGGATACAGAGGGCACTGCTTGTTAGAGCTTACAATCCCTGGCTGAATTTGCAAAGTGCGAATGAGTCACTAGTTGTTAGGACACTGGCAGGTGCCAGTTCCCTAACAACCAGGAGGAAGCTGTCACAAATAGCAGTGCTAATATGACTCACAGTGCAGATGGAGATTCATTCAGCCTTTTGCACAGGAGGATCCATAAACTATACACAGTGCAGAGGTCTCCCACTGGTCGAATATTCACAGCCTACAGTGTCCTGGCTATATTTTCTAATGGTGAATGTTAACTCTCAAGATTGAATGTTCTTAGGCTATTTTTATTTTATGATGTTCAATTTTCAGATGATTGTTCTTATCTCTGCCTCCTCCTGTAGTTTTCTTCAGGCAGTCAGCAATAGGTGGGGCCTGCTGGGTCGCTCCAACAGTGCTGCCTTCTGCACAGACTATGTACAGCACAGTCATGATGTCACTGCTATTTTTACAAGGTGATATCTGAGTTTACAAAGACATTTGTACACACAAAGTGGATTTAAACCCTTAGTGGCTAAAATAAATATATATTTAAAGTATTTTGGGTGCCTGGAGTTTCACTTTTACAACACAAAAAACAAAGGTACAACCACAAGTGTGTGTTTCTCCTTCATTCAAGGTGTCCACAATAGGCCTGTTCTTTATATAATAGGATGCATTTATTCTAAGCAGTGTCTGCAATTCTATAAAGCTTCATCCCATATTATACAATGAGGGGAAGTAAACAATCCAGCAACATCCTTTTGTAGAGAGATTTACACAATGTATCATTTTAAAATCTCTCAGCATCTCATGAATTTCCTTTCATTCTATCTACATACATTGTTAGTTTTATTACAGTTAAAAGGGGAACAGAGGTAATACTTATAAGCACTTATACTCATCTGCTCTGTTTAATGGTTTTGCACAGAGCAGGCCCTATCCTCCTGTTCTCAGGTCCCCTGCTGGTGCTTATGGCTCCCCACCAAGTGCCCCCATAGCAAACCACTTGCTATGGGGGAACTTGTGTGTGCTCTCTCCTGAGCTGGCTCCATAGAAGACACACAGATGTGGTTCGACCCTGCCCCCGCTCCCTCCTTATTGGCTGTCATTAACAACAGTGGAAGCCAATGGATCCTGCAGCTGTGTTTGAGGCTATGAGTAGGAAGAGAGCTGTGAGAGCTGTCTAGCTGCAGTATGTCCCTCCCCATGCTTTAGTGCACCCAGGAAGGACAGGTGCAGCATCCATCTCCACTTCAGGAGGGACAGGTGCAGCATCCAGCCCCACTTCAGGAGGGACAGGTGTAGCGTCCAGCCCCACTTCAGGAGGGACAGGTGCAGTGTCCAGCCCTGCTTCGGGATGGACAGGTGCAGCATCCAGCCCCACATCAGGAGGGACAGGTGCAGTGTCTAGCCCACTTCAGGAGGGACAGGTGCAGCGTCCGGCCACGCTGCAGGAGGGACAGGCGCAGCGTCCAGCCCCACTTCAGGAGGGACAGGTGCAACATCCGACCCCACTTCAGGAGGGACAGGTGCAATGTCTGGCCTCGCTTCAGGAGGGACAGGTGCAATGTCCGGCCCCGTTTCAGGAGGGACAGGTGCAGCCTCCACACCCACTTCAGGAGGGACAGGTGCAGCCTCCACACCCACTTCAGGAGGGACAGGTGCAGTGTCTAGCCCCACTTCAGGAGGGACAGGTGCAGCATCCACACCCACTTCAGGAGGGACAGGTGCAGCGTCCACACCCACTTCAGGAGAGAAAGGTGCAGCATCCAGCCCCACTTCAGGAGGGACAGGTGCAGTGTCCAGCCTCGCTTCAGGAGGGACAGGTGCAGCATCCAGCCTCGCTTCAGGAGGGACAGGTGCAGCGCCCAGCCCCGCTTTAGGAGGGACAGGCGCAGCGTCCAGCCCCGCTTTAGGAGGGACAGGTGCAATGTCCGGCGCAGTTTCAGGAGGGACAGGTGCAATGTCCGGCCCCGCTTCAGGAGGGACAGGTGCAGCCTCCACACCCACTTCAGGAGGGACAGGTGCAGCCTCCACACCCACTTCAGGAGGGACAGGTGCAGCCTCCACACCCACTTCAGGAGGGACAGGTGCAGCATCCAGCCCCACTTTAGGAGGGACAGGTGCAGTGTCCAGCCTCGCTTCAGGAGAGACAGGTGCAGAGTCCAGACCCACTTTAGGAGGGACAGGTGCAGTGTTCAGCCCCGCTTCAGGAGGGACAGGTTCAGTGTCCAGCACTGCTTCAGGTGGTACAGGTGCAGCGTCCGGCCACGCTTCAGGAGGGACAGGTTCACTTGCTATGGGGGAACTTGTGTGTGCTCTCTCCTGAGCTGGCTCCATAGAAGACACACAGATGTGGTTCGACCCTGCCCCCACTCCCTCCTTACTGGCTGTCATTAACAACAGTGGAAGCCAATGGATCCTGCAGCTGTGTTTGAGGCTATGAGTAGGAAGAGAGCTGGGAGAGCCGTCTAGCTGCAGTACGTCCCCCCCATGCTTTAGTGCACCCAGGAGGGACAGGTGCAGCATCCAGCCCCACTTCAGGAGGGACAGGTGCAGTGTCCAGTCCACTTCAGGAGGGACAGGTGCAACATCCAGCCCCACTTCTGGAGGGACAGGTGCAATGTCCGGCCCCACTTCTGGAGGGACAGGTGCAATGTCCGGCCCCACTTCTGGAGGGACAGGTGCAGTGTCCAGCCCCGCTTCAGGAGGGACAGGTTCAGTGTCCAGCCCCGTTTCAGGAGGGACAGGTGCAGTGTCCAGCCCCGTTTCAGGAGGGACAGGTGCAGTGTCCAGCCCCACTTCAGGAGGGACAGGTTCAGTGTCCAGCCCACTTCAAGAGCGACAGGTGCAGCATCCAGCACAGTTTCAGGAGGGACAGGTGCAGCGTCCAGCACAGTTTCAGGAGGGACACGTGCAGCGTCCAGCACAGTTTCAGGAGGGGCAGGTGCAGCGTCCAGCACTGTTTCAGAAGGGACAGGTTCAGCGTCCAGCCTTGTTTCAGGGGGGGCAGGTGCAGCGTCCAGCACAGTTTCAGGAGGGACACGTGCAGCGTCCAGCACAGTTTCAGGAGGGGCAGGTGCAGCGTCCAGCACTGTTTCAGGAGGGGCAGGTGCAGCGTCCAGCACTGTTTCAGGAGGGGCAGGTGCAGCGTCCAGCACCGCTTTAGGAAGGACTGCATTTGGGGTGTCATTAACTTAATATTGGCACCTGATGCAGATCGCAACTGCAGTGCATTTTGAATGCGGTAAAGGAAAGAAGCGCACAGAATGCAGGTTTCCAGCACCGCGTCTGGTGGGAACTGGTCCTTAATGAGTCCTAAATGAGTAGAGGCTGATTACTTGGGACTGCTCCCTGAACCTAGAGAATAGGGTAAAGCTGATTTCACTCAACCAATCATGTTCCAGCAAAAATCTATTTTTTTTATTTTCTTTCTCTTTTTTTAAAATGTTCTTGACATGTGGTAACTTTGCTTCACCTTATTTACTAATATTCATTTTACAACATTCTTGAAAGTCGCACTCAATGCTATGGAGTTGATTTACTAAAACTTCAGTGGGACAAAATCTGGTTCAGCTCTGCATGGAAACCAATCAGCTTCCAGGTTTTACAGTCAAAGCTTCATTGGTCAGCACAATGGCTGAATGGTTAGCACTTCTGCCTGGCAGTGCTAAGGTCATTGGTTTAAATCCCAACCACAGCACCACCTGCCTGGAGTTTGTATGTTCTCACTGTGTCTGTGTGGGTTTTCTCCAGATACTCCAGTTTCCTCCCACACTCCAAAGACATGCTGATAGGTTAATTGGCTCCTGTCTAAATTGTCCCTAGTATGTGTATGTATGAATGTGAGTTAGGGACCTTAGATTGTACACCCCTTGAGGGTTAGGGACTGATGTGACTGTACAGTATAATATATATGTGAAGCGCTGCGTAAACTGACAGTGCTATATAAGTACCTGAAATGAATTGAACATGTTGAAGATGGAAGCTGATTGGCTCCCATGTACAGCTGCACCAGATTCTGACAGCTCCAGTTTCAATAAATCTACCCCGAAGATTTTTTTTTTATATTTAAATATGCCCTTGAATATGCCCGAAAAAGTACATGAGCTCCTTTGGGGCAAAGTGACATGTTTTGGCCCCAATAGACCTCACTGGAAGTGCCTGAAAAATAGTGTAACATGCATTTTTGTGCATTTTCCTAGCCCCCATAAAAGAATGTGCAAAAACACTCAAAAAATGCCTGAATGCGCGCTAAACACACGGTCGTCTGTAAGAGTTAAATATTCACATTGTGGTATGCTCTTTATACGGCATGTCCTCCCTCCCTCTCTTCCTCCTCCTCCTCTTGCAGTTAGTTTCACTTTCACCAGAATCTTTTCTTTTGTTATCAGGAGAAGACGGAACCCCAACATTCACAGTAAGTTCAGAGATCCTGCAAAGGGGTAACAGGGGTGGGGGAGGGGTAAGATAACAGATCAGACAGGGAGACGCAAAGAAACAGGCTGGGAGGAAACAGATATATCTTCATACAACAGGTACAACAATATGCAACAGACACAATATTATACAACGATCTGCAACAGAAATATTATTATACAACAGATACAAGACAGATAGGAAGAGGAGAGACAGGTGGGGGAGTCTGGGAGGGAACAAGAGATATATTATTATACATTGGCTAAGTGGTCAGCACTTCCACCTGGCAGTACACGGGTCATTGGTTCAAATCCCAACCACAGCACCACCTGCCTGGAGTTTGCATGTTCTCTCTGTGCCTGTGTTTCCTCCCACACTCCAAAAACATGCTGGTAGGTTAATTGGCTCCTGTCTGAATTGTCCCTAGTATGTGTATGTATGAATGTGAGTTAGGGAGCTGAGATTGTACGCCCCTTGAGGGTTAGGGACTGATGTGAATGTACGATATACACTGCTCAAAAAAAACAAAAGGGATACTTTGTAATCAGAGTCTAGCATCAAGTCAATGGAACTCCTGGGATATTGATCTGGTCAGGTAAGTAGCAGAGGGGGTTGTTAATCAATTTCAGATGCTTTGGTGTTAATGAAATGAACAACAGGTGGACTAGATGGGCAACAGTGAGATGACCCCCAAAACAGGAATTGTTTTACAGGTGGGGGCCACTGACATTTTTTTCCCTACTCATCTTTTCTGACTGTACCTGGACCCCACAGAGGTTACACAGGCAGTCCAACTCCTCCAGGATGCACATCAATTTGTGCCATTGCCAGAAGGTTTGCTGTGTCCCCCAGCACAGTCTCAAGAGCATGGAGGAGATTCCAGGAGACAGGCAGTTCCTCTAGGAAAGCTGGACAGGGCCGTAGAAGGTCCTTAACCCATCAGCAGGACCGGTATCTGCTCCTTTGTGCAAGGAGGAACAGGATGAGCATTGCCATAGCCCTACAAAATGACCTCCAGCAGGCCACTGGTGTGAATGTCTCTGACCAAACAATCAGAAACAGACTTCATGAGGGTGGCCTGAAGGCCCAACATCCTCTAGTGGGCCCTGTGCTCACTGCCCGACACCACAGAGCTCAATTGGCATTTGCCATTGAACACCAGAATTGGCAGGTCCACCACTGGCGCCCTGTGCTTTTCACAGATGAGAGCAGGTTCACCCTGAGCACATGTGACAGATGTGAAAGGGTCTGGAGAAGCCGTGGAGAACGTTCTGCTGCCTGTAACATGGTTCAGCATGACCGTTTTGGTGGTGGGTCAGTGATGGTCTGGGGAGGCATATCCATGGAGGGACACACAGACCTCTACAGGCTAGACAATGGCACCCTGACTGCCATTAACCTCCCTAACGGTATTCCCGAGTGTAGCTCGGGGTAAAATGTCAGTACCAAAAGCGGTAACCCCGAGCTACACTCAGGCTTACCATGCGGCGCTGCATAGGGATTCCCTGCAGCACTTACCTTGTCCTTCGCTCCCACGATGTGTCCCCTGCAGCGTCCCCGGCCATCTCCTCCGGCCGATGCCGGCATCCGGCTTCTGTGTTCCAGTCCCTGTGACGTCGGGAAATTTGAAAATGTAAAAAAATGTCATTTTTTTCTAAACACATTTTTCATAGTAAAACATTGCTGTTTCAACCCATTTCACATACATTTTGTCCCGAGTGCTTTGTCCGGCGCCCTGCCTGCGTTTTGTCTGCTCTTTCTGCCTGGAAACTGAGAAACGTCCATGGCGTCCAAAAAGCGTCCCTTTAGGTCAGACGCGGTTTTAGAGCGGCTAGAGAACAGCGATAGTAAATCAGAACCACTTGCAGAATTGAGTGATAATGATTCGTGGGGGAAATTCCTCATCAGACACTGAAAACGATTCTGCGACTTTGCTCAGCGATGTGCGAACTTGGCGCTCTATTTCACATTTCAGTGTTTTCGGTTTGATTATATTATTGAATTAAATTTATTATTATTATATTATTATTTTTTATGATTATTTATTAAATTATAATTTATGATTTTGTGTTTCAAATTTTATCCTCCCCGGGATGTTTACTAGATTCTTGTTCAGACAGATTTCAGTGAGTTATTCCTAAATATTACAGGCCGACAATAAAAAAACTACATATTTCCATGCAAAAAAATGTACCGCTTTCAGCACAAAAAATCTGAAATAATCAGACCGCTAGGGAGGTTAAGCATTGGGATGAAATCCTTGGACCCATTGTCAGACCCTACGCTGGTGCAGTGGGTCCTGGGTTCCTCCTAGTGCAGTGGGTCCTTGGTTCCTCCTGGTGCGGTGGGTCCTGGGTTCCTCCTGGTGCAGTGGGTCCTGGGTTCCTCCTGGTGCAGTGGGTCCTGGGTTCCTCCTGGTGCGGTGGGTCCTGGGTTTCTCCTGGTGCACTACAATGCCCGGCCTCATGTGAGGAGAATATGCAGGCAGTTCCTGGAGGATGAAGGAATTGATACAATTGAATGGCCCCCACACTCACCTGACCTAAATCCAATAGAACACCTCTGGGATGTCATGTTTCGGTCCATGCACCACCAAGAGGTTGCACCTCAGACTGTCCAAGAGCTCAGTGATGCCCTGGACCAGATCTGGGAGGAAATTCCCCAGGACACCATTTGTGGTCTCATTAGGAGCCTCCCCCGATGTTGTCAGGCATGCATACAAGCACGTGGGGGCCATACATAATGAAGACCATTCTGAGTTGCTGCAATGACATTTCACCAAAATGGACTCGCCTGCTGCATCATTTTTTCACTTTGATTTTCGGGGCGTCTTTGAATTCAGTCCTCTGTAGATCGATAATTTTATTTCCATCAAACGATGGGACGTCCTTACATTCCTCACACATCACCCCGTCCATGTCAGTATAGAGATCCAGCAGGAGATTTGTCCCCATTGAGATCTGATTCAAAGTGTTCCTTTCATTTTTTGGAGCAGTGTACAGTATATGTAAAGTGCTGCATAAATTGACGGCGCTATATAAGTACCTATAATAAATAATAATAATTATACAGATACATTATTATGCAACAGATACAACAATATGCATCAGATAAACTGTAAATAAACTACAACAATATACAACAGGTACAATAATATACAACACATACATTATAAAACAGATACAACGATATAAAACAGAAAGGTCATCATACAATAGATACAAAATCAGATAGAAAGAGGAAGAGAGACAGGTGGGGGGAGTCTGGGAGGAAACAAAAGATACATCATCATACAACAGATACAACAATATACATCAGATGCAAGAAAATACAAAAGATACATTATACATCAGATACAACAATATGCGTCAGATACATGATAAAGAAAATACAACAATATACATGAGAGTCATTATAAGACTTCTTGCACACTTGAGCTCAAAATGCTGCTTTTACAGACTTTTGAAATGTTTCTGCCTCAAAACACCCCTCCATGTTATCCTATGTGTCAATGCACATTTTGGGGAGTTTAGTGGTAGGGGCAGAAGAAAAAAAACTTACCAAAGTTTCATTCAGGAGAAGAGCTTTTGAACATAAAAAATTGCTCAAAAGTGCCTAAACATACGTAATGGGCATA
Organism: Staurois parvus; assembly: GCF_062004578.1. NCBI lineage: Eukaryota > Metazoa > Chordata > Amphibia > Anura > Ranidae > Staurois > Staurois parvus. The sequence goes on from NW_028318299.1 coordinate 441,152, forward strand.
GATACGCATAAACACACTTTAATGCTAGGTGCGTTTATGTGCGCTCTATTGGTAATGCATTCAACTCTGCCAGAATTCTGGTCAATAGAGTGTGATAACTCTAGGCACAGGAATGCACATAAATGCGCATAAACGTCATTAACATACATGCAAAAATGTGTTAGCTGCTGCTAAACTCCTGTAGTAGAAAAGGCATCAATAGAATACAGTGTGCATGAAGCCAAAACAAGGTACAACAATACAATACAACAGATACTTTATAAAGAAGATACAACAATACACAACAGATACATTATAAAGAAGATACAACAATATACAGCACAACAGATACATTATAAAGAAGATACAACAATATACAGTACAACAGATACATTATAAAGCAGATATGATCATATTCAGCAGATACATAATAAAGCAGATACAACAATATACAATAGAAACTTTATAAAGAAGATACAACAATACACAACAGATATATGATAAAGAAGATACAATTTACAACAGATACATTATAAAGAAGATACAACAATACACAACAGATAGATTATAAAAAAGATACAATTTACAACAGATACATTATAAAGAAGATACAACAATACACAACAGATACATTATAAAGAAGATACAACAATATACAGTACAACAGATACATTATAAAGAAGATACAACAATATACAGCACAACAGATACATTATAAAGAAGATACAACAATATACAGCACAACAGATACATTATAAAGAAGATACAACAATACACAACAGATACATTATAAAGAAGATACAACAATATACAGTACAACAGATACATTATAAAGCAGATATGTTCATATTCAGCAGATACATAATAAAGCAGATACTACAATATACGATAGAAACTTTATAAAGAAGATACAACAATACACAACAGATATATGATAAAGAAGATACAATTTACAACAGATACATTATAAAGAAGATACAACAATTTACAACAGATACATTATAAAGAAGATACAACAATTTACAACAGATACATTATAAAGAAGATACAACAATTTACAACAGATACATTATAAAAAAGATACAAAAATATACAGCAGATACATTATAAAGTAGATACAACAATATACAGTACAACAGATACATTATAAAGCAGATATGATCATATACAACAGATACTTAATAAAGCAGATACAACAATATACAATAGATCGTTTTTATTATGTTACCAATAAAAGTGAATAGATTTTGTTATTTGGACTGTGTTGGGTTCCCTAAATGCCATCTCTTCTCTTTTGCTTTCAGTTTGATGTATACAACATAGGCTGGGATTAGGGATGAGATGACAGTTTGGTCTGAAGCTAGGTTCAGACCAATCTTTGGATGTTCAGATGAACGCTGATACTACTGTCTGTTTGGATCCATGTGCTGTGGGAGCTGAGCATCATATGTAGAAGCAATATTTCTACCACCTTCTATATATAACAGTTTCCCACTATCATTGGTTCCTAAGAATGCCGCGGGTGTTGCCCCGTTCCTAGGAACCAATGATGTGACCAGGAATCCTGTCCATGTTAAACATAGGGGCAGGAATGGCACTGAACTCATTGCCCAATTACGGTGACTGGCCATGTCCATATCTGGTTGATGATGTCACCACCATCCCGGCCCCTTCCTGTATATAGCCAATGACAGCTCAGGGAGCTGTCATTCAGCTATGTGTTCCATGTGTGCTTTTAAAATGATACTGTTGGCTATTAGGTAAATAGGTCTCATATATATTGTTCATATGATTTTGTTAAGGGAATAAAGTAGCATAACCAATTTAAAGTTGAACTCTGGGACTTACCAAAAAAATCCCACCCCTGCATGCCCTCCCCCCATCACCCTTGCAATGCAGGGGTCAAATGCATATTATTTCTAGGGTAAAGGAAAGGCTGTATATGTACAATGCCAGATTTATAGAGGAGGTAGCTGGGGACCAGTCACATATCATGAAGGAAGGCTGTGGGAGCATAGAAAAGGCTTTGCATTATGGGGAGGCCTCGCTTGGTGCCCCAAGTTGGATTTTAAAACTACACGCCCCCCTAACACTACCCTATCTACAGGGAGAAAGGCAGACTGACAGCATTGTCACTCTATTACCGAAAATTGAAAAATAACAAATCAGCTGGCAGGATCGACAAGTTATAACACTACTGGGGGACACATCATAATTGTAATTTTTGCCCAGAATTCGATTTTGCCCACTTGCCCTAAGTTCCATTTTATTTTCTGATGTCCTGCTTGGTAAAAAAGCTTGAGGTTTTCCGAAGGCACCTTAGAAAGAGGTCAGGAAAACAGAAAATGGCCAATTTATATTACAAACTCAGTTGGTATTTTTCTATTTTTTTTTTACGCAGACTTGTGTTTCCTAGAACATCTAAGAATGACACAAAACGTTGGAATATTCTCCAGGTCTGCTGAATCTGACTATTCCTGGTTAATGGACCAGCTAAACGAATGCTGTAAGGTTCTTCCATTCTACATATCTAATAACAATCGCTATGACCTGATAAAATCCCTCAACCAATGCCAATTCGCCGTATTGTATCACAGCAAAAACAGAGGCCGAATTAATATCACCGATGTCACCGATTCCCTCTACGATGACGAGATAGACCTGCTGTCTGACAAACTTGGTAAGTCAAAAAGCCATCTTCAGGCCTAAACTGTCCGACAGTCTTTTGATCCCTTCTAAACCTAATCACTGAAATCCCATATAAGATTTACAATGTTAGGGTTAGTCTCCGCAGTTAGCAAACAGGATATTTTGGAGGCAGTTTTTCCTCTCCTAAAATGTCCCAAACCACCTCATACAACTGTAACAATGCAACTGATAGAAATGGGAAGGTATAGCCTGGTCACCATACACCTGGCCACCGTACACCTCCATGATTAAGTCCCAGGAGAGGGGCGAAACACGTGGGGAGCATGGCTAGGAGGAATTGAGCCGAGGTTGCTTTTACCTGCTAATCATTTGGATCGAGCACGGTGTGCAGTGGCAGGACTATCTCTCCATATTTCTACAGTGTGCTTTGGGTCCAGACAAACCTTTCCCCAGCCATCACCCTCACTAGTCAGCGGCATTCAATTAATTGGACTTTGTTAGCCTGAACAGGGACTACTAAGCATTTATCGTGGGGCACAATGCAATTGATAGGTACAGAACCCATAGACGTGGCAGCATTGTAGTGTAAAAAAAAATGCTAAGTGCGGCAGAAACTTCCAGCTTCCTGACCCAAGGGGGGTCACGCACGTTTACAAAAAAACATGAGGTGCTTTTGTAAAGTGTTTGTGAGCGTTGAACTTGTAACACCAGTGGTCCAAATTTCAATTCCAAAAATTGTTTTCAATATTTTTAAGTCCGTACCTTTTATAAAATAATACTACCGGTAAGCGCTTTGTGCACTTCCAGTTGTGGGGTGATCACTATATCCAAATTCTGGTTCTATACTGTCACCCCATCACATGCTCCTCTGGTGGAGACTACAAGCTGTTGTCCAGATACACGTTGCACAGGCATGGACCAAACTTGCCATCAGTTAGAAAGTCAGCCAAGAGGAATGATGTGCAGATGACATTACAGTGAGTGCAGGTGGAAAAGTGGGTGACAGAGGGAGGAGATCAACAAATAGAATGAAAAGAGAAACATAAAAGCAAAAGTGTTATTCTATAAAAGAAAATAAATATATAAATTGTTTATGATGCACCATGGCACCAAGGCAAACTTTATTTATCTCACAGAAGTGTGTTTCTACCATGAAAAGGCCACTTGGTCAAGGTCAAGGATTTTCAATCCTCCCTTGTCTTGGTGTCACCTTGCTCACATAGCCAGGATGTGCACTCAATGGTGCTGTCTACATAGGCCTCCCACTATTCATCACATAGCCAGGATATGCACTCAGCGGTGCTGTCTACATAGGCCCCCCACCATTCATCACATAGCCAGGATGTGCACTCAACGGTGCTGTCTACATAGGCCCCCCACTATTCATCACATAGCCAGGATATGCACTCAACGGTACTGGCTACATAGCCCCCCCACTATTCATGACATAACCAGGATGTGCACTCAATGGTGCTGGCTACATAGGCCCCCCACCAGGGGCGGACTGACCATTTGGAAATTCGGGCACTGCCCGAGGGCCCAGGGTCAGTAGGAGGCCCCATGAGATGCCCCTGGTAAGTTTTTCATAGGATTTTTTGAGTTTGGGCAAGGACACAGGAGCCCCATGATCCCCTATTGCCCGGGGGCCCCATGAGTTATCAGTCCGCCCCTGCCCCCACTATTCATCACATAGCCAGGATATGTACTCAATGGTGCTGGATACATAGGCCTCCCACTATTCATTGTGATGATAAGCCACAAATGTGCAATTCAGTTGCATTGACCAACACTGACCTACAATGAGGCAGAAAGAAGGATGTCCCTTCATGCTGTATATGTATTGTGGTCAGTATGGAATTACAGTGCCTCTACAAACAAATTGTCAGGGATCCCCTCGATCCCCGCCGCGTTGGTCCCGGCGCAGGCGCAGTATGCCGCCCGGCGCAGGGACTCGAGCACTGGTTCCGGGCCGGCCGCGGCGTTCGAGTTCGCGCATGCGCAGTAGAAGCCGCGGCCGCCCGCTGGGCACCAATGGCAGCGCAGGGCGGGATATTTAAACGGCCCTGAGCTGTCATTCAGTGCCTTCTGGTCTTTCCTGCATTCTGAATCCTGTGAACCTGTACCCTGTAAGTTATTGACCCGGATTGTACCTGACCTTGCTGTTTTCGCCTGTTCTGACCCTTGCTTTGCCTGACCTCTCTCCTGAATGCCCCCTATTGGATTTGACCTGCTGTTGCTGACCTGGCGTGTGACCCGACCATTCTATGCCCGCTGCCTTGTACCTTGCCGCCCTCTCTGTTACCGACCCGGCCCGTCTGACCCTGCTCATCCATCCATCCATCCCGTGCAGTGGGGTCTTCTGACCTCCTCACATCAGACTCTTCCCCGTGGGAGCCCCTTGCGCATACTACTACCACTGACGGACGCACCCGGTAGTCGCGACCTGGTCTCAGGGAGCTCCAAGTCCATCCCCACCATCAGGGGCCCTGGTGAACAAGCACCCTGGGACTTAGACTCCGTGCGCTGGGGACGCCTATTCAGTGGAGTGCTAGTAGTACCGCCGGGCGGTCCCTTACAGTACCAGAAGGCCATGACTGAGTCTAGAGGAGGTCCCTCGCCGCTGGAGGAGATCTGCAGGCACCTATCCAATTTGACACAGGCCGTATCGGCCCTGCAGGATAGATGTCAGCAGATTGAAACTCAATTCCAGGCCTGCACTATATCCGTTCCTGCCCCACAGGCCGCGGTCCCCACACCTCCAGCTGTAGCAGCCCCTGTGCTGGTGTCTGGGGCATCCGCACCACTCCCGGCGGCCGACCCCCGAGTACCCTTACCAGAACGTTTCCACGGGGACCGCACTCGGTTCAGATCATTCCGCGAGTCCTGCCTCCTCTATTTTGAGCTACAACCCCGAACCTTCGTGACTGAATCCGTGAAGGTGGGGTTCGTCATATCCCTCCTGCAGGGTGAACCCCAAGACTGGGCCCATCGGTTACGGGGAAAAAATGACCCTCACCTTGGTTCGGTTGACAGTTTTTTTGATGCTATGGCCATCCTTTATGATGACCCGCAGCGGGCAGCTTCTGCTGAAGCTACTCTGTACACACTCCGGCAAGGCCGCCGAGCGGCGGAGGAGTACGCATCTGAATTTAGGCGGTGGATGGGGGATACTCGCTGGAACGAGTTCGCACTCCTGCATCAGTTCCGTGTTGGCCTATCAGACGGCCTGAAAGACGAGCTCGCCCGGGTGGAGGTACCTGAGACTTTAGAGGACCTAATAGCACTGACCATTAAAATTGACCGTAGACTGCGGGAACGCAGGTTTGAGAGGTCCGGCCAGGGTCACGGAAATCCCTGGGGATCATTTCAGGGTCCCAGTCAAACACTTAGGCCAGTCATCCAAAACCGGCCACCTGGAGACAACCCCGAACCCATGCAGCTCGGCCTGGCACGGCCTAAACTATCCCCAGAGGAACATCTGCGCAGACGATCCCAGAACCTGTGCCTCTATTGTGGAGAAGCTGGTCATATGGCGCGTTCCTGCCCGCAGAAACTGAGTAAGTGCACCTCTTCTCCCTTATCCCTTGGCAATGTTGGTCCATCCCAATACTTAGTGGTGCCCCTTTCCTTTCAGCTTCCAGAAAGGACCGTGGAAGTATCGGCCATAATTGACTCTGGGGCATGCAGCTGCTTCGTGGATATTAATTTTGCTCACCAGCAGGGTATTCCCCTTCAATTGAAACAGAAGGGGTTCAATATTTATTTGGCCGACGGTTCCCGAATAAAATCGGGGGTAGTGAACCAGGAAACCCCCTCCATCACCACTGTCATTGCCGGCCAGCACCAGGAACTCCTCCGCCTGGATGCTATAGCTTCACCCCTCTTCCCAGTCATTCTGGGGCTCCCATGGTTACGGGCCCATAACCCCCAGATTGACTGGGAGACCGGAGTAATCACGTTCCCTTCCCCATACTGTCGGATATACTGCCGCACTTCGGGCCCGGGGACCCCCCAAATCCTCCTGTGCTCTGAGGGGGAAGCTGAATTAAAACAAGTAATCCCTGCAGCCTACCATGGGTTTCTAGATGTGTTCAGCAAACGGGGAGCTGATACTCTACCCCCCCACCGCCCTTATGACTGCCCCATTGACCTGTTACCCGGCTCAGAAATTCCTTTTGGGCGAATCTTCCCCCTTTCAGAGCCCGAATTGGGGGCCCTAAAGGAATATATCGAGGACAGCCTCCAGAAGGGGTTCATCCGCCACTCCACTTCACCGGCGGGGGCGGGAATCTTCTTTGTTGAAAAGAAGGACAAAACCTTAAGGCCATGTATCGATTACAGGGAATTGAACAGGGTCACGATAAAAAAACGTTACCCACTACCGTTAGTACCTGAGCTGTTCCAAAGTTTAAAGTCAGCAGTAGTTTTTACCAAGCTGGATCTGAGGGGGGCGTACAACTTGATTTGCATAAGGGAGGGGGACGAGTGGAAGACGGCCTTCCGCACCCGCTTCGGTCATTTTGAATATCTGGTCATGCCGTTCGGGTTGTGTAATGCTCCGGCCACGTTTCAACATTTTGTAAATGATATTTTTAGGGACTTTCTGGATGTCTTTGTGATCGTTTATTTAGACGACATTCTGATTTTTTCCCCGTCTCTGGGGGAACACAGAATACATGTAGCAAAAGTATTGGGGCGGTTGCGGCAGCATGGGTTGTACGCCAAGGCAGAAAAATGTTGTTTTGAACAATCCAGCATTGCCTTCTTGGGCCTGATTATCTCCACCGCGGGGGTCGCGATGGATCCCCAGAAGGTCGCTGCAATACTGGATTGGCCTGAACCCACAGACAGGAAAGGCGTCCAGCGATTCATCGGCTTTGCAAATTTTTACCGGAAGTTCATCAAGAACTTCTCGGGTCTGGTCTCCCCCATTACTCAGCTAACCAAGCTGGGAACCCGATTCAGATGGACACCAGAAGCGCAGGGAGCTTTCGAAGCCTTAAAGAAGCTGTTCACTTCGGCACCCATTTTGGGTCACCCAGACGCCGCTCTGCCCTACATCTTGGAGGTAGATGCATCGGAGAATGCGGTAGGCTCCATCCTCTCCCAACAAAAAGGCACCAAGGAACTGCTCCACCCGGTAGCGTTCTTCTCACGGAAGCTGACCCCAGCGGAGAGGAACTATGATATCGGTGACCGTGAGCTACTAGCGATCAAAACGGCGTTAGAGGAATGGAGGTACCTGCTGGAAGGTGCGGTGCACCCCATCTTAATATTTACTGACCATAAGAACTTAGAGTATCTGAGAACTGCCAAGCGTCTACGCCCGCGACAGGCGAGATGGGCACTATTCTTTTCAAGATTCAACTTCCATATTACGTACCGGCCGGGATCAAAGAACACTAAGCCGGATGCGTTATCACGGATGTACGAAGACGCCAAGGAGACCCCAGTACCTGACACCATCCTGTCCTCGGGTAACTTCTTGGTCCTTCAGTCGGACCTTCGTTCCAGGCTAATGGAGGCATCCACAAACTTCTCTACCCCAGGCGGAGGGCCGCTCCAGAACAAGGGGGGACTCCTATGGAGGGAAGAAGAATTGTGGTGCCGGAAGAAGCTCGAACCCTGGTCTTGGGGCATTGCCACGACCACCCAATGGCGGGGCACTTTGGCCCAGAAAAGACCCTGGAACTTCTCCGACGCTCATTCTGGTGGCCAGACATGGCTAAAGATTGTAAGGGCTATGTCAGGTCCTGTGTCACCTGCCAGAAGAACAAGCCCTCAAGAAACAAGGTTTGGGGTCTGCTGCGACCCTTACCTATTCCTGAACGGCCTTGGCAAAAGATCTCACTGGACTTTATAGTCGAGCTTCCGCCATCCCGAGACCACACGGCAATCCTGGTAGTCGTGGACCGCTTGTCCAAGATGGCCCACTTCATCCCGTTGAAGAAGACCCCCTCGGCGGCCGAGACCGCGCGAGTCTTCATTCGTGAGGTAGTCAGGTTGCATGGGGTCCCCGAAGACATTGTCTAGGACCGAGGGGTCCAGTTCACGTCCAGATTCTGGAGAGCACTGTGCAAAGCCCTGGACATCAAATTATCTCTCTCTTCTGCGTTCCACCCTCAAACTAACGGTCAAACCGAAAGGACCAATCAGACCTTAGAGCAATATTTAAGATGCTATACCTCGTTTACTCAAGATGACTGGCTGCCACTTCTTCCTTTAGCGGAATTTGCGTATAACAACGCCCGCCACTCAGCAACAGGGCAGTCCCCGTTCTTCGCCAACTATGGCTTTCACCCAGTCTTCCTCCCGGATTTGGTGTCGGAATGCCCAGTACCAGCAACACAAGATGTGGTAACGTTCTTCGCTGCGAACAATAAGAAGCTTCAAGTGGCCATCAGTCGGGCCCAGGAAGACTACAGGAAAGCATTCAACAGGAAACAGAGAGGAGATCTGGTATTGCGGCCTGGGGAGAAGGTTTGGCTGGCGACGTCCAATCTGAAGATGCTTTGCCCGTCAAAGAAATTGGGACCCAAATTTATAGGCCCCTTCTGCATTAAACGGATGGTTAACGAAGTAGCCTATGAACTCGCCCTCCCTGACACGCTCAAGATCCACCCGGTCTTTCATGTGTCCCTTCTGAAGCCTGTGGTCCCAGATGCCTTCCCTGACCGGGAATCTAGACCCCCGGAAGCGGTAACGGTCGAAGGAGAAGAAGAATTTGAGGTTGAAACAATCCTGAAGTGTCGAAGGAGGGGAGGCCAGACCCAATTCCTTATCAAATGGAAGGGCTATGGTCCTGAGGACAATTCTTGGGAACCAGCCCATAATGTCCATGCACCCAGACTTGTCCGGAGGTTCTTTCGCGATCACCCGTGGTGGAGAGATCGGGTGGGCATCCGGAGGTTGCCCGTAGGGGGGGGCAATGTCAGGGATCCCCTCGATCCCCGCCGCGTTGGTCCCGGCGCAGGCGCAGTATGCCGCCCGGCGCAGGGACTCGAGCACTGGTTCCGGGCCGGCCGCGGCGTTCGAGTTCGCGCATGCGCAGTAGAAGCCGCGGCCGCCCGCTGGGCACCAATGGCAGCGCAGGGCGGGATATTTAAACGGCCCTGAGCTGTCATTCAGTGCCTTCTGGTCTTTCCTGCATTCTGAATCCTGTGAACCTGTACCCTGTAAGTTATTGACCCGGATTGTACCTGACCTTGCTGTTTTCGCCTGTTCTGGCCCTTGCTTTGCCTGACCTCTCTCCTGAATGCCCCCTATTGGATTTGACCTGCTGTTGCTGACCTGGCGTGTGACCCGACCATTCTATGCCCGCTGCCTTGTACCTTGCCGCCCTCTCTGTTACCGACCCGGCTCGTCTGACCCTGCTCATCCATCCATCCCGTGCAGTGGGGTCTTCTGACCTCCTCACATCAGACTCTTCCCCGTGGGAGCCCCTTGCGCATACTACTACCACTGACGGACGCACCCGGTAGTCGCGACCTGGTCTCAGGGAGCTCCAAGTCCATCCCCACCATCAGGGGCCCTGGTGAACAAGCACCCTGGGACTTAGACTCCGTGCGCTGGGGACGCCTATTCAGTGGAGTGCTAGTAGTACCGCCGGGCGGTCCCTTACACAAATTATCCCCCTTGAAATTTCCACATATTGTCATGTTACAACCAATAATGTAAATGTATTTTATTGGGACTTTTTGTGATAGACCAACACAAAGTGGCACATAATTGTGCAATGGAAGGAAAAAGATAACTGGTTTTCAAAATGTTTTACAAATAAATATCTGAAAATGTGGTGTGCATTTGTATTCAGCAGCCTTTACGCTGATACCCCTAACTAAAATCTAGAGGACCCATTGCCTTCAGAAGTTATCTAACTAGTAAACAGAGTCCACTTGTGTGTAATTTAATCTCTGTATAAATCCAGCTGTTCTGTGAAGCCCTCAGAGGTTTGTTAGAGAACATTAGTGAACAAACAGCATCATGAAGGCCAAGGAACACACCAGACAGGTCAGGGATAAAGTTGTTGAGACATTTAATGCAGGGTAAGGATTTAAAAAATATCCCAAGCTCTGAACATCTCACAGAGCACTGTTCAACTCATCATCTGAAAATGGAAAGAGTATGCCAGAATTGCCAACCTACCAAGACATGGCCGTCCACCTAAACTGACAGGAGAAGAGAGCATTCATCAGAGAAGCAGCCAGGAAGCCCATGGGAACTCTGGAAGAGCTGCAGAGATCCACAGCTCAGGTGGGAGAGTCTGTCCTTAGGGCAACTATTAGTCGTGCACTCCACAAATCTGGGCTTTATGGAAGAGTGGCAAGAAGAAAGCCATTGTTGCAAGAAAGCCATAAGAAGTCCCATTTTCAGTTTGTGAGAAGCCATGTGGGGGACACAGCAAACATGTGGAAGAAGGGGCTCTAGTCAGATGAGAACAAAATTGAACTTTTTGGCCTAAAAGCAAAACACTATGTGTGGTGGAAAACTAACAATGCACATTACTCTGAGCACACCATCCCCACCATGAAACGTGGTGGTGGCAGCATCATGTTATGGGGATGCTTTTCTTTGGCAGGGACAGGGAGGCTGGTCAGAGTTGATGGGAAGATGGATGGAGCCAAATACAAGGCAATTTTAGAAGAAAACCTGTTAGAGTGTGCTAAAGACTTGAGACCGGGGCGGAGGTTCACCTTCTAGCAGGACAACGACCCGAAACATCCAGCTAGAGCTACAATGGAATGGTTTAGATCAAAGTATATTCATGTGTGATAATGGCCCAGTCACAGTCCAGACCTAAATCCAATGGAGAATCTGTGGCCAGACCTGAAAATTGCTGTTCAGGGAGGCTCTCCATCCAATCTGACAGAGCTTGAGTGATTCTGCAAACAATGGGCAGAAATGTCCCTCTCTAGATGTGCAAAGCTGGGAGAGACATCCCCAAAAAGACTTGCAGCTGGAATTGCAGTGAAAGGGGGTTCTACAAAGTATTGACTCTGGGGGAGGGTGGGGCTGAATACAAATGCCGCCACACTTTTCACAGATTTATTTGTAAAAAATGTTGAAAACCATTTCTCATTTTCCTTCCACTTCACAATTATGTGTTACTGTGTGTTATGTGTTGGTCCATCACATCCAATCCCAATAAAATACATTGACGGTTTTGGTTGTAACATGACCAAATGTGGAGCATATCAAAGGGGGTGCATACATTTCAAGGCACTGTAGATAAATGATAGACCTGACCCCTTCCCTTTGTATTACAGGACAAAATAAAGTCATAACAGTCATTGATGATCTGGAGGACAGCAGTGAGGAAGTAAAGCAAAGAATCCTGAACAGTCAGCCCACCCTTAAGAACAAGACTCGTGACATTTTCCTGTTCACCAAAACAGAGAAGCAAAACAAGCAAAAACTGAGAGAGAAAGTGCGGCCGATAATTGACCTGATCCAAAGGGGTACGTTAAGGGTTCCACAACGCATTGATCAGCCTAAGATCAGCCATGAACCAGAACAAGGTACTAAAAATCCACAAATATACTCATTTATGCAGAAAGTGGGCACAGTTGTGAAAGTTGCCTTTCAATGGATATCAGCAGGTCTTAAAGTGGAGCTTTACTCTCCTCCCCCATCAGTGAAAAGATGTCAGTGAGCTCCCATGCTGGTGCTGATGCCTTCACCTGGTCTTCTTCTGGGTTAGGGATCCTCAGCCATCTTGAGTGGCCGTGCCAATGTGATATAACTCCCACGCATGCGCCGTGTACTGTACTTTTTTGGATAAACAGGCAGGTAAAACTTTTTTATTGCAATCGAAAAATAGTATGTCTCTTCTGCAATACAAAAAAAACTGCCTGCTCACTCATTTTTATATGTCATGTAAAACTCCACTTTAACCCCTTAGTGACGGAGAGGAAAGCAAATATTAATGCCTGAACAAAATTTTTCAACTTTGACATGGGTTAGTAAAGGGGGAGTCAGATCGAGAGAACGCAGAGCCTGACCCTCCCCCTCCCCTTCCTGTGTGTGTCCCTGTCCACGTCTTTCTGCCCTGCTGATAGAATGATATAGTTGGTGAGGAGGGAGAGCCGGGAGAGGAGACACAGACATGGTGAGCAGTGGCCGCACTCCGTGATAGACCTGGTTGGACCGTGGTCGCCGCTTACCTCCAACTGTGCGGCCTGATCATTAACAGGCCCCGGATTTTGTGGCCCCGGCCCACCTGGCAAATGCCCAGTGCGCCCTATGGACAGTCTTACCATCATAGAACAACCCAAAATAAATTCTCCTGTTCCTGACACCCGCAGTGATACCACCTGTGTGTATGCTATTTGTTATTAGTATCTATACTGCGGCCCAGAAACAATAGCGGCCATTTTGGTATTTTTATCCTACCTAAAACACACTGACACTGACACTAACTGACACTGATAATAATTAAAAAATAGTTTTTTAAAATCCAATCCAAAATATACTGACCCTGATCTTTGACCCTTACCTTGACCCTATCACTAACCATAACCCTTCTGTTTATTTACATCTTTTTCTCCTGCAAGGAAACACATATACAGTGTATCTATCTCTCCATTAAGAGGAGAAAAAACAACAGGGATAGACTGATCACTGTGATGGCCAATCAGACGCTATCACAGTGATCAGGTGACCTGGAACCAGGAGTCCCCAGTCCCGATCGTTAGTGCCAGACTTGGGGCTCTCGGTAAGAGCCTGATCTTTGTGTTGGGAGCGCACTGTGCGGCGCACTTCCAGCACAAAGACGGGTCTGCATATATGCGGCCCCACGGATACCTTGCATACCTTGCATGTATAGCTGTCTTTTTTTTACGTTTTGGATGAAGATGATGAAGTGTAAAACTCCTGCCCGTTTCTGTGTCCCCATTGGGTAGATTCACTCTCTTTATTTGTCCAAGTCACCATTGTCACTGAAAGTCATAGGAAATCCAAAATTTTACAGTTGTCACCACTGCAGGAGGAAAGCATAAATCTCCCAATGGTGACACAGGTTCTGGTAACAACTGTCTAAGGCTAGGTTCACACCTATGCAGTTTGCATTTGATCCATTTTTGCACATAATTTTTGACATGTTTTTGATGCATTTTTTATTATTATTTATTTTATTGTTGCTAGGCAGATTAAAATGCAAAATGCATCAAAAACACAGCAAAAATGCACTACATGCTTTTCTGCAGCATTTCCATTGAAGTCTAAAGTACACAAAAAGCAACGGGTGAAAACGCAGACATGTGAACGTATCCCATAGGAAATTGTGTTAAATGGAATCCTGTGCGTTTTTGCAAAACGCTGCGGAAAACATGTGAACCTAGGGTTAGACGGCATTTACCTTCACATTTTAGGGATTTCCGCCATTTTACTGTTGCAGGAGAGGAAGTGAAGGGAAACATTCCCTATCTTGGTTGGATCCAATGCTTTTGAGGCCAGAGGAGAGATCTGAGGTCTCATAGACCCCATACCTCTCCATAAAGAGGACCTGTCATGAACAGGACACGTGCTATCACAAGGAATGTTGTTCATCCCTTGTGATAGCAATAAAGTTGATAAAAACAATTAAATAAATAATAATAATAAAAAAATTTAAAGTGCCTTCGTCAACCGTGCTCATGCGCAAAGGTGAATGCATGTCGCAACCCCACATCCATATGTAAACGGCAGTCGAAACCACACATGTGAGGTATCACCGTGAACATTGGAACAATAATTCCAGCACCAGACCTCCTGTGTAACTCTAAGCTGGTAACCTGTAAAGGCTTTTAAGGCATTGCCTATGGAGATTGTGAGGTACCACAGTTGGGCGAAGTTCCACGGGCATACACAATTTTAACGTGTGATATGATTGGTATCTATTTACACGGTGTAACATCATCTTTTATATTTTACCAAATAATTGGGTGTTATGTTGTGTTTTTTGTGCATTACAATACATGGGTCGCTCTTAGGACCTCAGTGACTCCAAGTGTGGTCCCGTGATAGGTGGTCACCTGGGCAATAAGTCCATCCGTGACATTTCCTGGCTACTAAATATTCCACGCTCAACTGTTAGTGGGATTATAACAAAATGGAAGCAACTGGGAACAACAGCAACTCGGCCACCAAGTGGTAGGCCATGTCACAGGACCGCGGGGTCAGCGCATAGTGTGCAGAAGTCAATAACTAAAGACCTCCAAACTTGGTTTGGCCTTCATATTAGCACAACAACAGTGCGTAGAGAGTTTCATGGAATGGGTTTCCATGGTCGAGCAACTGCATCCAAGCCTTTCATCACCAAGTGCAATGCAAAGCGTGGCTGCTGTGGTTTAAAGCATGCCACCACTGGACTCCAGAGCAATGTAGACATGTTCTCTGGAGTGACCAATCATGCTTCTCTGTCTGGCAATCCGATGGACATGTCTGAGTTTGGCGGTTGCCAGGAGAATGGTACTTGCCTGACTGCATTGTGCCAAGTGTAAAGTTTGGTTTGGGGGGGATTATAGTGTGGGGTTGTTTTTCAGGGGTTGGGTTTGGCCCCCTAGTTCCAGTGAAGGGAACTCTTAAGTCGTCAGCATACCAAGACATTTTGGACAATTTCATGCTCCCAACTTTGTGGGAAGAGTTTGGGGATGGCCCCTTCCTGTTCCAACATGATTGCACACCGGTGCACAAAGCAAGCTCCATAAAGACATGAATGAGCGAGTTTGGGGTGGAGGAACATGACTGGCCCACACAGAGTCCTGACCTCAACCCAACAGAACACCTTTGGGATGAATTAAAGTGGAGACTGCGAGCCAGGCTTTCTGACATCAGTGCCTGACCTCACAAATGTGCTTCTAGAAGAATGGTCAAACCTTCCCATAGACACCCTCCTAAACCTTCTGGACAGCCTTCCCATATGGCCTTCTCTAAAACAGCATCTTACGTGATAATCATATTTTTGTAGACTTGCTCCCGACAATCTTCTGGAGAATAGGAACCATGTCGATCATCTCCTCAAAAGTCATGTTGATGGCTTTCTTCCCTCTTCTTCTGGTCACTCTTTCTGTCTCCAGACTTTCTTCAACCCTCTCAAGCTCCTCCACCTCTTCTATCTCCGTTCTTCAGCAGGAGAACTTGACATGTGCTCTTTGGTGGCCATAATGTCTTTAAATGGGCAGACTGCAGACCTGTCAGTATATTTGCTCGCCCATACAGGATGTACAGGATGTATGAGATGTACGGGGTGTACAGAATGTGCAGGGTGTACAGGATGTACAGGATGTACGGGGTGTATGGGATGTACGGGATGTACGGGGTGTACGGGGTGTACGGGGTGTATGAGATGTACGGGATGTACGGGATGTATGGGATATACAGGATGTACAGAGTGTAGGGGGTGAATGAGATGTACAGGATGTATGGGGAGTATAAAATGTACGGGATATATGAGCAAGCAGATACACTGACAGGAAGATTCAATGAACTACCACTGCACTCTACAGCCGCTAAGGCTTTCAGGACTTAGTCTATCATTCACAGAGGACTGTGAATGTGTGAGGCTGCTGTGTGGGGGGAGAAGATCCCCCGTTAGATGTCAAAGCGGGGAGTGGAGTGGAGGCCGGTCTGATCATAACATGTTACAACTTGAATATGTGTGCAATATGTAACATGTTATGAAAGGTGAACGTATCCTTTAAGCAAAAGGTTTTCCACGGGGAATATAGGTTGTGTTTGTTGCCGTCAAACACCACCAAGCTTTATTTCTGTTTCTATTTCAAGGACTGTTATATTATTTAAAGTGAATTAATTTATTTGTGAATAAAAGTCTGCAATGGTAATTTTGACTCCAAATCTGGTTCTGTTCCTTTATTGTATATTTGGGTTTGGGGGGGACGGCCTGGGGATGGGTTGGAGGGCATCTATTCTACACTTGTCATGGAAATAGAGAGAGTGTGAGGAAGAGGAAAAGAGAGGGGGAAGAAGAGGGAAAGAGAGGGAAGAAGAGGGAGGGAGGGAGAAAGAGAGAGAGAGAGGGGGGGGGGAAAGAGTGAAGATAAATAGAGAGAGAAGAGAAAGAGAGAGGGAAGAGTGAGGAGAGAGAGAGGGGGGGGGGAGACGTGGAAAAGAGGGAGAGGGAAGAAGAGGGAAAGAGAGGAAATAAGAGGGAGAAAGAGAGAGGGAAGAAGAGGGAGAGAGAGGGAAAAATAGAGAGAGAGGGAGAGAGGAGAGAGAAGAAGAGAGAGAGGGAAGAAGAGGGAGAGGGGGGGGGAGAAGAGGGAAAGAGAGGGGAGAAGAGGGAAGAAGAGGGAGGGAGGGAGAAAGAGAGAGAGAGAGAGAGAGAGAGAGAGAGGGGGGGGGAGAGTGATGACAAATAGAGAGAGAATAGAAAGAGAGAGGGAAGAGAGAGGAGAGAGAGAGAGAGGGGGGGGGGGGGAGAAGTGGAAAATAGGGAGAGGGAAGAAGAGGGAAAGAGAGGAAATAAGAGGGAGAAAGAGAGAGGGAAGAAGAGGGAGAGAGAGGGAAAAATAGAGAGAGAGGGAGAGAGGAGAGAGAAGCAGAGAGAGAGGGAAGAAGAGGGAGAGAGAGAGGGGGGGAAGAAGAGGGAAAGAGAGGGGAGAAGAGGGAAAGAAAGGGAAGAAGAGGGAGAGAGAGGAAAGAAGAGGGGGAGATATAGAGCTAGGGAACAAGAGGGAGAGAGAGAGAGGGGGGGGGAGAAGAGAAAAAGAGAGGGAGAAAGAGAGAGGGAAGAAGAGGGAGAGAGAGGGAAGAAAATGGAGAGAGAGAGATGGAAGAAGAGGGAGAGAGAGAGATGAAAGAAGAGGGAGAGAGATGGAAGAAGAGGGAGAGAGAGAAAAGGAACTCATAATAGTAGTCAGGCTTGAATGAATACAGAGACATATCAAATCTCCTAGATTATAAGCTCCCAGGATCAGGCCCTCCTAACCCTCTTGTATTGATCTGTATTGTTGCTGTATTGTCTACCGTTATATTGTAAAGTCCTGAGCAAACTGTTGGCGCCATAAATCCTGTATAATAATAATAATAATAATAATAATAATATACAAACACACACTGCAATGTTTCTGCTCCAGTTTTTGTTCCTGTTTTCTTTTGTTCCTTCAGTTGCATTATGACTTTTTTATTGTTATATTTCCATTCTAGCTAAATTGGGGCCCATCCCACGTCACTATGTAAGTACCTGTTTGTACATTTACACCCAGGAAAGGCATAGTGCCAGACAATCAACTTGCAGCTATGGGATTAGGGATCAGACTACGTAAAAGTTCAGCGTCTTCCTTAGCACAGGAAGTGAGATAAAATTGCCCCAGCAGGCACTCTTGCTGACATTTTTTGCTCTTCCCTACTTCACTGCTGCCTTAATTCTTGTTAAAGATGTTCATGACAGAAAAATTAATTTTGTTTCTATTCCATTTGATAAGTAAATAATTTAGTTTCATCATAATCGTTATGTTGGAACGATTCCTTTTGGAAACGATTCGTTATTTCAGGAAAGTGTATATTCGTTGTTCGGAATCAATTCATATTTTCAGAAGTTCTGTTATTCTTTTGTTATATCTGAAGATTGGCTATATTAGCTTTAACATATTTAATTAATACATATTCATTCCTTAAATTAATTCCCCCATTCCCAAATGACCTTGTTTGTTGGGTGTCCCACATGCAAATTAAATGCGGTGAAATAGGTGGCATGTGGAGAGGAGAGACATAAGAGGTAAAGGAACATAAGGGACATGTAGAGTGGAGGAACATAAGAGACATGATAAATGGAGGGATTTAAGGTGGAAAGGGCATGTGAGGTGGAAAGACATAAGGGGTAGAGGAACATAAGAGACCTGAAGGGTGGAGGGACATGTGAGGTGGAAACACATAAGGGGTGGAGGAACCTATGGGGCATGGAGAGTAGAGGAACATAAGAGACCTGAGGGGTGGAGGGACATGAGGGACATGTGAGGTGGAGAGACATAAGGGGTAGAGGAACATAAGGGTCATGGGGGTAGAGGAACATAAGAAACCTGAGGAGTGGAGGAACATGGGGGACATTTGAGGTGGAGAGACATAAAGGGTGGAGGAAGGTAAGGGACATGAGGGGTAGAAGAACATTAAAAAGACCGAGGGTTGGACATGGGGGGCATGCAAGGTGGAGGGACATAAGGGATGAAGGATCTTAAGGAATAAGAGGGGTAGATGAACCTAAGAGATATATGTGGTAGAGGAACATAAGAGACATGAGGGATGGAGGGACTTGGGGGACATACAAGGTGAAGAGACATAAGGGGTGAAGTAACATAAGGAGCATGAGCGATGAAGGAATATAAGAGACATGGTGGATGGAGGGACTTGTGGGACATGCAAGGTGGAGAGACAAAAGGAGTGAAGGAACATAAGGAACAGGAGGGGTAGAGGAACCTAAGAGACATGATAGATGGAGGGACTTGGGGGACATGGGATTGCGAAGTGTAAAGACATAAGAGGTGAAGTAACATAAGGAACATGAGCGATGAAGGAATATAAGAGACATGGTGGATGGAGGGACTTGGGGGACATGCGAGGTGGGAAAACATAAGGAGTGAAGGAACATAAGGGACATGAGGGGTAGAGGAGCCTAAGAGACATGATGGATAGAGGGACATGGGAGACATTTGGGGTGGAGGGACATGGAGGACACATTCACTATCTTTTACATAAACTGTATGTTTTATTCTGCAGGTACTCGTCATATTCTTGTTTTCTTTGTGGATCTTCTTTTCTATTGGTGAAAACTCTCTCCTGTATTCTGTAAGTATCTAAAATTATATTTCCAGCAGTAGGCTTTTAAAACAATTGTGAGCAAAAGAAGATCTGTAGCTCAAACAGCTCAACACACACTGCAACATCAAGAAGTCATTGATTTGCCAAGTGAGATAGATGAACTTTTGGTGATGGCCAACAAATAGAACATTGGTTGTGTTCTAAAGAATGGAAACTATATATAGCCAAATCTGATTACAAATGGAGCCGCATAGTGCTGCATGCTGATTTTTGACAGACTGGTCACGTGATTGGTGTGTCCATATGTTGTTCCCATTTTGCTGGGGAGATGTCTTGTCTTCTCTTTTTTTCATCTTGGCAGCCACCAACTATTTTTTTTTCATTTGTGGCTGAATATTCATACTACGGAGCATTCCTGTCATCTACTTTGAATGGACCCTAAAGCCTTATACTTTTTTGCACTTAAAATTAGTGGGAGCCTCCATGGTGACCTTTGTGCTGCAATAGCCTGAACCCTCTCAGGAAGTATGACGATTATGTAACCATTGGTCCCATGCAACTATCATGGTACATCCCCCTAAAGAAGATTTGTATCAAGAATTGAAACGTGTCGGGTTTTCATGTGCACTATTAGGCTCATGTGTTTCACTCTGGTTTTCATACATGGCTATGGCCAGTCTCTATTCTGTTTTTATGCGCTGTGCTTTTAGAAAGAATTATAATAGATATTTAATTTTTAAATTTTGTCTGATGTTTTCTGGTGCCTTTAAAATCCCAGTTTGTTTGCTATCCTTCTGTTCACTTATAAACAATGGCACCTCCGCTGGAATATGGCAATAAGGAATAAAAACATCCACCAAATTCCATAAATGATGTCATTAAAGATGCCCCCATGCATCATCTGATGATCAGCATTAGACATGTGCAGCTTCGTTATTTAGAGATTTAGATGTTTCCGAATGAAATAAACCTGGAATAGCAAAACAAAATGTTGTCCTAAATTCGAATCCAACTCCAAATTGAATTTGAATTCAATTAAAAAATTAAATCTAATTTGAAAACAAATTTTAAATATAAACATATTGCCGACTATTGCTGATTCTTTAAAGACTATGTGCATTAGTGTTAGAAAAGAATAGAATTGAAAATAAAAGGAATAGAAAATAATATATCAGAAAAAAATAAAATAGATTTGAATAGAATGAATATAGCTGTTTTCCCAAATTCGAATTTCGAAAAGAATAGAGTAAAACAGAAAAGAATGTAATAGAAAATAAAAGAATAGAAATATAGATCAGAATGGAATGGAATAGAATAGAAAAAATAGAATATAAAATAATAGAATAAAAAAGAATAGATTTGAATAGAATATAAAATAATAGAATAGAAAATAAATGAATAGAAAAGAACAGAAAAATAAAAAAGACTAGAAATAATAAAGCCGTATTCTAAAATTTAAATAGAATATAATACAACAGAATATAATAGAAAATAATAGAGTAAAACAGAAGAGTATAGACAGAATAGAAAATAAAATAATGGAATAAAATAGTATAGAAAATAAAGGAATAGAAAAAAATAGAAAAGAATAGAATAGAAAATAAAGGAATAGAAAATAATAGAAAAGAAAAAATAGAATCAACTTGAATAGAATAGAATAGCATGAATATAGCCATCTTCCAAAATTTGAATTTTGAGAAGAATAGAATAAAACATAATAGAATAGAAAATAAAAGAATAGAATAAAATAAATTAGAAAATAAAAGAATATAATAGAAAAGAATAGAAGAAAAATAGAATAGAAGGGAATAAAATGGAAAGAATATAACTGTCTTTCAAAATTCGATTTTTGAAAAGAATAGAATAAAACAGAATTGCATATAAAAGCATAGAGTAAAACGGAACATGATTTTGCGAACCCGTGCCGCCTTGTAGCAGTATTTCTGCTCAGAAGCGGTTAAAGATAACAAAAGGAGTCGCCATGATGCTGGTCGGTGTGATCCCTCCAGAATGTCTAATCTACATCTCCTCTTCCTCACAGCTCTCTGTGATAATTACAATCCTCCTGAAAGGGTCCCTGATGTCCCGTTTGATGATCTTCAGATGTGTGAGTATGTCTCCAGGATGGTGGTGGCACCAATATTCTCTGGGTGGGAATCCGGAATTCAGGGAAGCAAAAAATTGTGTGAAATCGACAAAACCTTCCCCCATACAATAGAAGGCTCTCTCATCTCCCTGGTATCATCCTGCTGATCCATGGCTAGGGGTGAGCGAAATGGAGAGTTTATCTGTGAAAATCGAGTTTTCTCTGCAGTCTTCTGCCATATACTGTGGGGGGAAATGCATTGGAGCCAATGAAAAGTAAAATTAACCCTTTCAATACCAGGGATACTGTGATTGGCCATTCACTGGGATCTGGGATTTAGAACAATTGAAGTTAAAAAAATTGAGTTTAGTGACACATTGGTTACAGAGCAAGCCCAGTGTGTTCCCCAGGCTTGCGCATGAGGGGGCGGGGTTCTGGGAGGAGGTCTATAAACACCCTCCCAGAACTAGACGGACGCACTGTAGCTGTCTTTCGGCCGTAGTATGGTTGGCAAATCATTAGTGTGGATTTTGGTGGTTTTCTGAGATACGATGGGCTTTAAACGAATTTGGAAAGCTATGGAAGCTTCTTTTACGTACCAAGGACCTGTTCATATGACAAAAGAACCTGTAGTTGAGCCATGTTTTACCATCCTCAGTCCCTACGCCCTTTAGCTGCAGAGGCAGCAGCCAAGGGTGTAAATGTGGAAGGAGGAGTTATATACAGTGGGGCAAAAAAGTATTTAGTCAGCCACCAATTGTGCAAGTTCTACCACTTAAAAAGATGAGAGAGGCCTGTAATTGGCATCATAGGTAGACCTCAACTATGAGAGACAAAATGAGAAAACAAATCCAGACAATCACATTGGCTGATCTGGAAAGAATTTATTTGCAAATTATGGTGGAAAATAAGTATTTGATCACCTACAAACAAGCAAGATTTCTGGCTCTCACAGACCTGTACCTTCTTCTTTAAGAGGCTCCTCTGTCCTGCACTCATTACCTGTATCAATGGCACCTGTTTGAACTTGTTATCAGTATAAAAGACACCTGTCCACAACCTCAAACAGTCACACTCCAAACTCCACTATGGTGAAGACCAAAGCAAACTCCACTATGGTGAAGACCAAAGCAAACTCCACTATGGTGAAGACCAAAGAGCTGTCGAAGGACACCAGAAACAAAATTGTAGACCTGCACCAGGCTGGGAAGACTGAACCTGCAATAGGCAAGCAGCTTGGTGTGAACAAATCAACTGTGGGAGCAATATTTACAAAATGGAAGACATACAAGACCACTGATAATCTCCCTCGATCTGGGGCTCCACGCAAGATCTCACCCTGTGGGGTCAAAATGATCACAAGAATGGTGGGCAAAAATCCCAGGACCACACGGGGGACCTAGTAAATGACCTGCAGAGAGCTGAGACCAACGTAACAAAGGCTACCATCAGTAACACACTACGCCACCAGGAACTCAGATCCTGCAGTGCCAGACGTGTCCCCTGGCTTAAGCCAGTACATGTCCCGGCCCGTCTGATGTTTGCTAGAGAGCATTTGGATGATCCAGAAGAGGATTGGGAGAATGTCATATGATCAGATGAAACCAAAATAGATCTGTTTGGTAGAAACACAACTCGTCGTGTTTGGAGGAGAGAGAATGCTGAGTTGCATCCAAAGAACACCATACCTACTGTGAAGCATGGGGGTGGCAACATCATGCTTTGGGGATGTTTCTCCGCAAAGGGACCAGGACGACTGATCCATGTACAGGACAGAATGAATGGGGCCATTTATCGTGAGATTGTGAGTGCAAACCTCCTTCCATCAGCAAGGGCATTGAAGATGAAACGTGGCTGGGTCTTCCAACATGACAATGATTCCAAACATACCACCCGGGCAACAAAGGAGTGGCTTTGTAAGAAGCATTTCAAGGTCCTGGAGTGGCCTAGCCAGTCTCCAGATCTCAATCCCATAGAAAACCTTTGGAGGGAGTTGAAAATCCGTGTTGCCCAGCGACAGCCCCAAAACATCACTGCTCTAGAGGGGATCTGCTTGGAGGATGGGCCAACATCCCAGCAACAGTGTGTGCCAACCTTGTGAAGACTTCCAGGAAACGTCTGACCTCTGTCATTGCCAAGAAAGGATATATAACAAAGTATTGACATGAACTTTGATATTGACCAAATACTTATTTTCCACCATAATTTGCAAATAAATTCTTTCCAGATCAGCCAATGTGATTGTCTGGATTTGTTTTCTCATTTTGTCTCTCATAGTTGAGGTCTCCCTATGATGCCAATTACAGGCCTCTCTCATCTTTGTAAGTGGGAGAACTTGCACAATTGGTGGCTGACTAAATACTTTTTTGCCCCACTGTATCCCCTGTGGCTTTCGCAGGGTGCTACCATCCACCAACCATGAACAATTCAGGTGAGTTGGGCCACTCTGCAAGAACCCTGCTACCGCACACAATGCATGCAGTTGCAGTGGGCTAGTGTGGGATGCAGCATTTCCTCACCACCTGCTTTAACCCCTTAGTGGCTGTACAGCACATGGTTGCAGGGCGCTTTGTGAATACAAAGTTAGAACAAAGAGCAAAAGTGAAATTCTGTGTGAAACTGGGCAAATCTGCCACCGAGACATTTGACGTGAGTCACCACAATTATGGCGATGCTGCAATGGGTCGTTCGAGGTGTTTTGAGTGGCACGTTTGCTTTAAAACCGAAAGAACATCACTGGAAGACAAGAGATCAGGATAAACGTCAATGAGCTCAACCCCTGAAAATGTCAAAACGGTTCGGCAACTTGTGCATGATGATGGTTGGAGAACAATCCACAACCTTGCTGCCATTGTCGGTGTGTCATACAGAACGGTTCAGGCAATCCTCAGGTGTGATTTGAACATGCCCCATGTCACTACCAAGTCCGTCCCCAGGATGCCGACCCAGGAGCAGAAGGAATACCACATCATAGTCTGCTAAGAACTCTCTCAGTGTGCCATAGATGACCTATTCTTCATGTAGAGGATCATTACCAGTGATGAAACCCGGGTGTATGGGTACAACCCTGAGATGAAGCAACAGTCTTCACAATCGAAGAGCCCAACATCTCCACAACCAAAAAAGGCAAGGCAGGTACACAGCTCGACCAAGTGCATGCCCATTGTCTTTCTCAACATTCATGGCGTTGTGCATGGAGAATTCATCCTCAGGAGCCAGACCATCCTCAGATGCCAGGTTTTAAGGCATCTGAGGGAGTACCTTCAGTGGATCTGTGGTGTGCAAAATTGGATGCTCCACAAGGACAATGTACCCTATCAACGAGCTCTCCTCATATGTGAATTTCTCACCAGAATGAACATGATCTTATTTCCACATCCACCCTACTTGCCAGATTTGGCTCCTGCGGACTTTGCCCTCTTCCCGAAAATGAATATCAAGTTCAAAGGTCACCATTTGAGATCCAGCATAAATTGTAGAAGATGCTTGGCTGATTAGCAGTTTGTGTTACCAATAAATTGAACAGGTGGACCTAATAAAGTGGTTAGTGAGTGTAGAAGACCTATTGAACCTGCCAATGGATTTGTATTTCTTGTCATCCAGTCCTGAGATTTACACAGCTCTGACAAATGGCACAGCTCTGTCTGGCAGGGCAGGGAACCTTATTTATCCTTGGTGCGGTTCAGTAACAATTGCAGGTTTGAGCCCTCCCCTGATTTGGGATTGAACAGTTAAAGGAGAAGCAGCACAGACTTGAGGGATGGCATTAAAAGCTGTAGTATTGTAGGAGGAGATAGACTGCCCCTTGTTTAGTCTTTTTTTGATGCACCAGGAAATGGAATGTCAATGATACAGTTATACCGTTGTTGTATTGTAGACATCGCGCCTGCTGTGGGTAATACTTGGGTCCGGTGTGATAATACTGCCAAAATACATCATCGGTGAAGATCTCTACATCTCGACCTTCCCCTTGGTGAGGACCTGTTGGCCATGTACAGGGTGTTCTGTCATGAGGACTATCTAGTAATATAATGCTGTTCTCTTATATCTCATCCTGAAGGTTTTTCTGGTTTTATTATCCACCATTACTGGCATCTTCCTATTACCGCTGGACACCAGGAGCAGTGTGAGTACACCGCATGGCAAATACAAATGAGAAATGAACTGAGTGCACTACATGGAGAATAGTACGTCTTCGAGCAGAATGAGGATTATAAAGGAAGTCCAGTCAAGAAGATACAGTTTATCTTTAAGGGAAACAGCAAAGGGCACCAACTAAGTGCAGGATATAGGAATAGACTTTATTATAAATAACAAGGAGCAATTCACAAGGTGCACAGGGATAAGAACATGTCATCCACTCAGTGTGGTTTGGGGTTAAACCTCAGTGTGTCTTCAGGAGACAGGAAGCAGATGCAGCTATCAGAAGCTGTTTTGAACACCAGAAACAAAACCATAAATCCTGGAGCCACCCTGGAGTGCATGGGCTGCGTAGGACCAGACTGTAACTGCTCCTTTTTCAAGCCTCAGCAGTTACACTCTGAAACATGTAGCCCCCCCCGCCCCCCAACACTGCCGCCTTCCCAAGTGCAATCTTGAGTCCTATGCAACTGATGCACTGCAGGGTGGCTCCAGGACTTCCAGTTTTGTTTCTGGTGTCCTACACGGCTCCTAACAGCGGCATCTGCTTCCTGGCGTCCTCTGCTGTTTCCTTTATATATTTGTCTCTTCCTCCCATGCTCTTCTCCAGGACTTCTCCAGAGCCTCCCCCATCCTCTGGAACTCTCTTCCCCAATTTATCAGACTATTGCTTACTCTGCCCACTTTTAGGCGATCTCTGAAAACCTAACTCTTCAGGGAAGTCTATCCTGCCTTCAGCTAATAATGGATTCTTCTATTCCTTCTACTAGTTCATCATCCACAGTTATTACCTTTTGTACCACCAGCCCCTCCCTCTTAGATTGCAAGCTCCCAGGGTCAGTCCCTCCTAACCCTCTTGTATTGAACTGTATTGTTGCTGTATTGTCTCCCTTTATTTTGTAAGGTGCTGAGCAAAATTGTTGGCGCCATAAATCCTGTAAAATAATAATATTTCTGAGATTATTTCAGTCCTACTGAGGAGCTTCCATGGATCTATTTGGACCTAGGGACTTTTTAGTATAGTCCTACACACCCACAGCACATTGATGTGTATGATGATGTTGTAGACTAACTCTATCCCTGCCTGCGCCATTCTCAATAATTTGCTGCGTTTCAGTTTATCTCTAGCCAGCTTTGGTTAGCATAGTCATAACAAACCCAATGGCAGTTTTTGTCTGTGACCCACCGTGGAAATTCCCTTCCTATCCCTATAAAACAGCAGAAAGTAAGAGGACATTGCCCTAATTTGAGGGGAAATCCTCCTTCATATAGTTGTCACCCATCTTTCTCCTACCTCCGGTTATGGTAACAACTTTAACATTTTGGATTGTCATAAAATTCTTTCACGGTGATAAGGGTGACCAAGACTAACATGGTGGGTGAATCTATCCAGTAAAGTCATAGTGGGAAAATAAAAATCTGACAGGGGTTCTAACCCTTCCACACTCTATTTAAAACTGGAAAAAAAAATAAACATTGGTTGGTGTGCTCCTTTAAGTGATATGTCACATTCTTCTCGCCATTCGCTCTGGCTGTGCAGTCTCTGGTCATCGGAATCTTCTCCCGGAGCTCAGAGGTGGACTATACCTGGTTGTCGGACGTGCTCAGAACTACAGGAAAGGTGGTTCCATTCTTTATCACCAACTACAACTCCTCGGAGTTCAAGGTCCGGGTCTCACAATGTTCCTTTGCCATATTGTATCACTCCAAGACCAGGGGGAGGCTCAACGTCACCAACGTCAACGACTCCCTCTATGACAGCGAGGTCACACACATGTCAAAAGTCTTGGGTGAGTTCTTATACATTTTTATAAATGATCATACAATTTTTTTTTAACATGAATTATTATTTAATTATAGTTATAAATTGTAGTATTAAATACCAATAATGATTGTCAGATTTAAAAATGAGGTAAAGTGTCAATAAACCCAAATGTATTTTTTGCATCATTGGCTCTAAGATGAATTGCTCTTTCTGTACGCTCAACATTTCTTTCATTACTCTAGTCTTAGAGAGTCAGAGTCAATAGACAAACTATTGATAGGTTGCCAGCGGGAAGTATTGATAGTATAATAGATAAGTATGTCACAATATTATGTATAGTAATAGTATAAGTATTGATAGTATAATTGATAATATTGATAGTTTCAAAAAACTCTTAGATGGGCATCTTAGTGCACACAATATACAGGGATATGGGATATGATCTATGAGCACATACACACCCACACAGGTTGAATTGGATGGACTGGTGTCTTTATTCAACCTTACCAATTATGTAACAATGTAAATACCCGGCTGATTCTGTCATTTTCCTCTTCTTCCTTATTCAGATTAGTCATGCTATTTCAGCCGATCCTCCATCTTCAGCATTGCCACTCTCTCTCTAGTTTTCCTTTGGGAGGAAGCCATGTTCTATTCTGAGCCCTTATATTATATTAAAAAAACACATCCTTGGTTTCCTTTTAGACATGCATACTCCTCTCTGCTGGGTACTGGGTATTGCAGACATTAGCTGTGCAATCTGCTAATCACTCTATTAGAGTGTAATTAGGCAATTGATGAGCAGATTACACAGCCAAATTAAGTCAGTAGCACTCAGTGCACAGCAAGAAGGGGCATGTGCATATAAATCAGGGGTCTCCAAACTTTCTAAACAAAGGCCAGTTTATTGTCCTCCAGACTTTAGCCATTGTAAATAGAAATTGTCCTGGCACCAGTGGGAGTAAACATTGCATCTTGAGTATTAGGAGGAGGAATAATGTGCCTTCACTGGTGTCAGTGGGATAAATGGTTCCCCGTCATTATCGTCAAAGGGAGAAATACTGCCCCATCATTGGTATCAGTGGGAGGAATAGTGCCCCATCATTGTTGTCAGTGTGAGGAATAGTGCCCCATCATTGGTATCAGTGGGAGGAATAGTGCCCCATCATTGGTATCAGTGGGAGGAATAGTGCCCCATCATTGGTATCAGTGGGAGGAATAGTGCCCCATCATTGGTATCAGTGGGAGGAATAGTGCCCCATCATTGTTGTCAGTGTGAGGAATAGTGCCCCATCATTGGTGTCAGTGGGAGGAATAGTGCCCCATCATTGGTGTCAGTGGGAGGAATAGTGCCCCATCATTGGTGTCAGTGTGAGGAATAGTGCCCCATCATTGGTGTCAGTGAGAGGAATAGTGTCTCATTATTGGTGTCAGTGGGAGGAAAAGTGCCCCATCATTGTTGTCAGTGGGAGGAATAGTGCCCCATCATTGGTGTCAGTGGGAGGAATAGTGCCCCATCATTGGTGTCAATGGGAGAGATAGTGCCCCATTGTTGATGTCAGTAGCAGGAATATTGTCCCATTGGTGTCAGTGGGAGGAATAATTTCTTGTATCAGCGGAAGGAAAAATGGACCAACTGCTGAATAAAGGCAATCAGGGGGCCACAGTTTGGAGACCACTGATATAAAGGAAAAACAAGTATGTGTTCTTTCTCATAATGCTCAGCTGCCAAGCTTTATCACACACTGAAGCTGATCTCTGCATCACTATTGTGTTGTGAGTGGTGGAGGTACATGGGACACATCACATAACCTCAAGATAAAAGTAGGCAAAAAAAGGTATCTGAGTTTAGAAAAAATTATGAGGTTTTTTTTTTTTTACATCACTGAAAGCTAAAAAAAAAAGAACTTTAGAAGATTTGATTTCGCATTATTGCTACACAATTGTGTTTGATTCTTGATAATGGGGATGATTCAGTATTTATTGAGAGTTTTTCTGCCTGGATTCCAAAATGTTTTGTAGAAGTCGCTGCTGTGATCTTTGACATCTCATGACATTTTTATTCCACCATACAGGTAAGGAGAAGGTTCTGGTTGTGGTGGATGATGTGTACGACAGCAGCGATAGGGCAAAGACCAGCATTCTCCATAACCAGCCGACCATCTTTAACCAGACCAGGGGCCTCTATCTCTTCACCAGGGAGGAGAAAGAGAATAAGGAACGGATCAAAGAGAAGATGAAACCCATCCTGAATACACTCACTCGGGGTAGGTCTGAGGAATCCTCCAGTGCTGAGGTTGGGAAACATGAGAATGTGCTGAAGGTTATGGCGAATGGTAGTGGAGGGTCTCTGGCTTGAACCTAGATATAACATATATGTAAACCTTTGTAGGTCACCTCACAAGGGTCCCATTAATTTCTGCAGTTCCACCAGCAGACTAGTCCTGAGGACTGAATGTTGTCTTGTAAAATGTAGCATAATAGACTATTTTTTTCTGAATATTCTTTAATGTTTCTGTCAAAATTGGAATCATGTAATATCTGTTGGCACCCAGCAATGTCGCCTATGTCAAGGCTCTAGTCTTGTTGGGCCTTTGGGGACTGATTTCCAGAAATGGGTTGCACAGGAAGAACTCTTAGAAACATTATCTAGGGCTTACAAGAAGGTTGGAAACATGTTAATCTGCTAAAGTCGAACACCACAGAAGCATGTGATCAATCTCACGGTGTTAAACTAGGACCATGTTTAGTGTCTTTTTCCTGGTCCCTAAAGCCAGCACCAATTCTGAGCTACATTCTACTCATAACTCTTCTCAAACTCACTGCACAATGAGGTCTGATGTTCTGCTGAGTGGCATTGAGATGCCTTAGGCTCAAGAAATCTTGAATTTCTTGAATCTCAAAATCTGACCCATCTGGCTATTCAGGAAGAGCTAATAACTGGCTAGCTCTAGATTGTAGATCCTCCAGTATAGACTATATGATCCATGCCTTGGCTCTGGTCATGTTACCAATGAATACTGGAAGGTCAGATTCCAGCTATTGCCGCAAAGGGAATGCTCTTCAGCCTCATTTGTTTATCATGAACACCAAACCTTAGCCAGTAGTAGCTGGTCACATTCAACTGGACTTGTTCTGTAATGTTGGAGCCATTTCTATACAACCTTTTCAGTTCTAATTTGCTCCAGAAACACATCCCAGCATTTGTAGCCACCTGTCTAGCTCAGTCAAAATAATCCAATCACCATGGAATGTGTATAAAATCAGCTGGCTATAATTACATGATCCCATCCCCATTGTGCCCTGGAGTCTGTAGCAGGTGTTAATCATTCAATTTACATGGTTAATGGTGTGAATTGTTGCCATAATGTCAGGGTAAAAAATGTTAAAATACTATATGTGGGAGACAGGAGGTGCCAAAGGCCCCTAACTATTGTGATTGCGAACCAGATTTCTCTCATTCCAAAATGTGCACCTCGCTGCTTGTAGGTAGGTAGAGTCTACAGTCTCTATAGCAGGTGGCACTTGTCCGTAATGGCTATGCAGCTGGAGGAGGAAGTCGAGAGACACTGGGTTGACCCTGGCAGCCATCTTGGGCCATGCAAGTCACATTCCGTTCTCCTTGTCAGATGTTGTCTTTAGCTCAGGACTATACACTACTACACTTCTCTCTACTCTGGACTGTTGTAAGTGTCCTGTTCAGATGTTCTTGTACTGTTTTACATGTTCTGCAACATGTTGTTTTTGGCAATCTGGAACTCTGTGTTTCCTGCCACCATGCTGCACCTGTTAAGTACACCTTCTGAATGAAGGACATCAACTCCAATTCAGCTGCATTCATCTGTTATAAGTTTACTGAAGAACTTACAATGTACATTGGATCACAATGCATGCAGAACAATGTGATAACAATAGTTACATGGACAATGATTTCCTATGATGGGCGTAACATCAAACACGAGAAATTCCTACCTGGTTGTCTCAGCACAAACTTGGATCACTCTGACCTCTTGGACAAGATAAAGGTTACTTGTCATAATTACTCAAACAATAATTACACAAAAGGGGGCCAAAGGATAATAAAATAGTGATTTCTGAGAAATGATCATGATTGTCCAGCCATACCATTTCTCGGAAAATAGAAACCACATCTGTCCCAACAACAACAACAAGGTATGGTACAGAGGTTATATAATTCCAAAATAATTAAAGAGCAGAAAAACAAGAACAAAACAGTTATACAAGAGGAACATTGAATATATCTTTGAATATACAGTATATGTGTATATAGATGATATGATGGTCTGACTCCATTTTGTTTTTTCATCTTTACACACCCACCCAACATGCTTTTAAAAGAATGTTCCATTTCCTTAAGCTGTAGGAAGACTGATAAGGTTTGACCCTTAGAAGTTGCTCTTCTACTTTGGGTCATTTCAATTTTGGGGTATTGTTTTGTCTCCCCAATGTTCAAGTCTTTATATTCTTTACTACCAGCACTGCATACACCAGGTTATTTCCCTTGTGTTTGGGTGTTGGGTCTCTGGATGTACCAGCTTCTCTCTCAGAGTATTGTTGGGCTTGAAGTACGTAAGTGTCAAGGTCCTACCTTTCTTCTGAGCTTGTGCATCTCCATGTGCTGGCATCCATCTTGGACTTCTGCAAAGCATGGTGGGAACCTTTATGCCTTCAGGCTTCTGTGGCTCCTCCTCAGAAGGGTGTGGCGGATCACACTTAAACCTGCTGTCTGCAAGTGCTCTCTGCATTCGTGTCCTGTATGTTCCCTTGTCTCAAGCTCTTGTGCTGTTCTCGTTGCTCTCCTGGTAATCGACTCGGCTTGGACAAGACTATTCTCTACTTTAACCCTTTACCTGACCTCCCGTTGCTGAACCCGACCCGTGACCTGAGTATTCTTTGCCTACCATCTAGTACTGTCTGCTCCATTGTTATTGACCCGGCCTGTCTGACTATGCTACACGTGTTTCCATCTAGCTCCCACCAGCTGTACGCCATTGGCGGCAGTCGTTACTGCAGCTGGGGTTACTCGGGGCCGCGACCTGGTCTCAGGCTGCGTCAAGTCCATCCCCACCATCAGAGGCCCTGGTGAAGGGTAGCCTGGGGCTTAGACTCCATGCCCTGAGGGACTCTGGTCTGTGGGTAGTGGCTGCCATCAGTCGCGGCGTGACCGTACCATAGGCCTGCCTGCCCATTCCATCGTTCCTGCCCTGACAGTAAGGATGAGATGTTTTTCTGAAACTCCAGCTACATACGGGATGACTGTATTAACCAATGTGTTTTGCTTTTCCCCCTCTCTCCAATGGTCCAGTGTGTTTGCTTGACTTTGTGGATGAAAGCCCAATCCATATAGCAATAATCTTTCAGAGCTCCTGTGATGTTTGCGTTTTTTTGTCTTTAGAGCCTGTCTTTATTATGACTATCTCAGTGTTGCAGAGTTTTAATAAACCCCAGTTTGAGTTTAAGGGGATCATGAGGGTAAAAGAACAGATACTGGTCCTTGTGGGTAGGTTAACACAGACTTCCTGGCTCCATGGTAATCTGTTTATGTAATCATAACAAGGTGATTTCATAAACTTCCATACCTGCCATCATATTCTTGGACAACCAACATCTGCTTTGACACAACCCATGGTGATTGGATAAGGGTGTCTGTGCTATTTATGTGGACATACGTGCTGGGGTATCGTCCACAGAGAAAGTGGCTTGGAGAAGCTACAAATCATCTTCAACATTACAGATCAATGTGTCAACTACCACCACCAGTTATACAATGACCCGGATCAATGACAAACTTCAAAAAACACACCAAACTTTA
Source organism: Staurois parvus (assembly GCF_062004578.1). Classification (NCBI taxonomy): domain Eukaryota; kingdom Metazoa; phylum Chordata; class Amphibia; order Anura; family Ranidae; genus Staurois; species Staurois parvus. Next base: position 474,356 of record NW_028318299.1, read on the forward strand.
CATGATACTTTTTTTTTCATTGTAGTAAGTCCAATGTAAATGGTATGTAAGGAGATTTCTAAAAATATACATTTTGTTTTCCTTCTTCAGCGTCATCCAGTTATCTGATATTAGATGTGGTAAGTATAGCAGATGTGGTGAGTACGTACAGAGCGAGTCTATAGGCCAGATTATATTGTGTATTTTGCAGAGTGTTCTTGATTAATATTCCCATATTGTGGATCATCTTTCAGTTTCCTATGTTTTTTTTTACCATGGTAGACAAGGCAACTCCACTTTCATTGTTGTACTAGGTACAGTCTATTAGGATCTAATCCATCCGAAACAGGGTGATCTTCAATGACTGCTATCATGGGACTATAGAGGGTTCGGTTTGTTACACCTCTGTCCTGAGGTTAGGGAGAGATTAGACTCCAGTGGTGCTGGAAAGCTCATGCCTTGTCCTGATTTAATTGAATCAAACAACCATTTTGGGTGGAGTAACTCAATATGTAGAGATTTCCTGAAAAGTGGCATCTTGGACATCTTTCTCTCCATATCCATTTTTCACTTCATTTTGTTTCCTATTCTACAGGTAGGGATTCTCATCCTGTATGTGCCATGGATTCGTTATTACATCAGTGTTTATCACGTGAGTAAATGTTTCTGTTTTGTATCTGCTACACAGCTGGGTTCATACAGTTTGATGGTTCCAAAGTACTGAACTGACAGCAACCAATCAGAAATCTGCTTACACTATATCAAATTCATTTCTGTGTTACTAATCTTAGCAGTTTTGTCCACTACTCTCCTCTAAAGAAAAAAATATACACAGGATGGCCATGAGTCAGTTGACCCCTGACCTGACCATCATACTTCTATGAGCTTGGCCTTTATTATGGAATTGCCTCCCTTTGCATCTTAAATCTTTACCAGTCTCCATTCTTCTGGGAAGACTTTCCGCCAGATTTTGGAGGGTGTCTTTGGTAATGTGTGCCCATTTTTGAGGTCATGTGCTGATGTTGGATATGAAGACCTGGCTCACAATCAGCATTCTAATTCCTTCCAAAGGTCTCAGTGGGGTTGGTCACACCATGTCTTTATGGAGCTGGCTTTGTACACAGAAGTACAGTCACCTTGAACAGAAAAGGGTCTTCACCAAACTGTTACTGCAAGGATGCAATAGCACAATTGTCTGCCATGTCTTTTTATGACATTGCATTGTATGCAGGAAGGTAAAAAACCTGTATGCAGCAGCCCTCCCTAATACTCAGCTGCACCCCTTCTCAGTTCAGCGATCTGCACAAGAACCATGGCTTCTCATTGGCTAAAACAGCAGTGGTAGCCATTGGCTCCCATTGCTGTCAATCACAGCCAGTGAGCCAATGAGAAGAAAGCAGGGGATGGGGCCGAGCCATAGCTCTATGTGTATTATGGGCGCATAGAGCTTGGCCTGAGAGCAAGCACGCACCAGTGCCCCAATAGCAAGTTCCTTGCTATTGGGGGCACTGGTCAAGGGGGGGGGGAGCCAGGTGGACCCAAAAAGAAGAGGATCAGAGCTGCTCTGTAGAAAACCATTACACAGAGCAGGTAAGTATGACGTTTATTATTTTTTTTTAAAAGCCAAAACTTTAGTACCACTTTAAATGGAGATATCTCACTGCCAGAGTCATCAAGAGATGTAAGATCCTGGACTACTTCTTTATCATCCACCAGATGCAGAGTTTTCACTTCTAGGCATGGTAGCCCTTTAAATACAATAAATATTGTATATACAGTAAATAAATCCATATTGATACAATGTAAATATATCGTTTTGTTTCTCTGTGTATAGGGCGCTACCTTGATATTATCTAATATTGGTGGTTCATTGCTGCTCTCTGACTTCCGGCATCCCTCCAGATTGGTGAGTAAATATAATAATATAAATTGTTCTCGAATGACCAGAATCGAGTGTATTGAACATATACAGTCAGATTGGATGTACATAATTGTAGTTAATTTATTCTTTTTTTGGGGGGGAGGGGGATTTGTGCTACTAGGGACGATCGGGGGGATTTGTGCTAGGACTGAGGATTTCGAGGGGAAATGGGGGGGGGGGGTTGTGCTAGGATTGAGGATTGTGCTAGGAGGGAGATTTTTTATTAGATTTGGACTGGAGAGAGTGGATTCAAGCTAGGAAAAAGGTGTGGGGGGCTCATACATCTGGGGGGGGGGGCATTTAACAATCTAGCACCTTCACCCTGGTCTGTAGATGACCTTTTCCCAACCCTGCTTGAAATCAGTAAAGCTACAGAGTTAAAGTAGATGTAAACCTGAATAAAAGGTCATTTGCTCTGTGCACCATGTATCTTAAACCAATACGGAGATTTTTTTCCACGTAACATCCGTTTTTCACCTTTTTTATTCATCCCTTTTCCCATCTTTGTATCTGATCTCCTCCAACCTCCTTCAGCCACTTCCTGTCTACATGCACTCGCCACAGTTTCAGCTGCACAGCATTACTATAGCCTAGCTTCCTTGGGCAATTTGTACTAGTTTGGCCACTTTTAGTTTTCACCAGAGGAGCATGTGACAGGGTGATAATGCAGGATCACAATTAGGAGATACTGTAGGTGTCACCTCATAACAGCACGGTTGGCAACATCTTAAAATAATTAGGAAGGGCATCGTGAAGGGAACACTATTGGACATGGTCAATAAAATGGACGTTACTTCCTGGCTTATGGCTTGTAGTGTGGCACCCTTCCCCCTTTGAACCCCTTGGAGAAAAAAGCTGTATCTGGTGCTGCTGGCATGGAACAAGTCTGTAGGCAGTGAATCAGAACTCTTTATCTGCAAATGGATTCATGAAAAAGGTAAGACCAACGGGTAAACCCAACAGTCACGCATCTAGGAGATCGGTGTTGGCATCCTCCATATTATTCTCAGTGTCATCTCTTGGGTTCAACAAACACATCTCAATCAGCTGAGCTGCTCTTTAAAGTCAGCGCTAGGGAGGGGATTAGGGGAGGGGCCTCTGAAGTTAGAAATTACTGTTTTTCCCCACGACAGCCAATTGGATTCAAGCTTTCATTTCCCAGTAAAGTTTACTCTCATTGGCCGCTCTGAGGCAATATGGACAGTCTTTACTTTGAAGACTCGGATAGACAAGGTCTATCGTATCAAATGGTAGAACTGGTGTTAGTGAGAGAGTTTATCAGTTGTTACAAGAAGAAAATCTTTAGATCCAAATGAAAAAATATATCAATATTGAGAAAAAAAAATAATAAAATGAATAACAATTTTCTTTCAGGACTTCTCAAAGACAGGGCTCCTCGCTCTTCTGTTGGTGATGGTGTTGGAATTATTGGATGTGAATTGGTATCAGCCAGTCGTGCAATATGTAAGTGTGGGATATCTCTGCGTCATTTATTAAATATACTTTTCATTCTCTCAGTAACAATTTCTCTTTTTTATCTTTCTCATATAAAAGGTCTTTTTTATTGCGCAGTTGGTTTCCTCATTGCTGTACGCATAAAAAACCACGAGTGTAAGTAAATCACCATAAAAGGGGCAAAATGATGGCACAAGTAGTAAGTGAACTTTCCAGCCCTGCTGGCTGCTTTGCTGAGATTATATATTTGAGGTTTACCAATTATTGATGTGATCTCTTATGGTGTCCTGTAATAAATGTAAATGGGAAAGTGAGTGATATAGTACAACCTCCCATTGGAGAACGTCATCCCTGTAAAAATTACTACTAAAACTGTTTATTTAGAAGGGACTTCAAATATATCGCCAATGGATAAAACAAACAAAAGCAACTATCTTTAAAAATGTATACATTGTCATTTTTATACATTACAAATATAACAAACAAAATCTTTAAAAACACCAAGAAAAGACACCAGTGGATTGTATGAACAATGGTGACTTGGATTGTAAAGTCCCTGGAGACTATTGATTTCAGGTTGATGCGTTTCATGAGAAACCCACTTCCTCAGGACCTCAGATCTACACCAATAGATAAGTCACTATAATGGTCTCAAATTATTACATATTAAACATTATGCACAAACCTATACAAGATCTTTTGTACCCTAACACCAGTAATTACATATAACTACTTTTCAAAAATACAGTTGTTTAAATATCCAACCACCTATTATAATGTTTATAATCAATGAGATAGTTGAAAATCTCAACCCTTAATAAATATATATGTATGTATATACGACTACTAACATTCAATCACATGTGTGTTACCACATGCATATGCAAATTCCCACATATCTATACAAAGTTACATAGTTAGTCTGGCTGAAAAAAGACAAAAGTCCATCCAGTTCAACCATAAACAAAAAAGTTATAATCCTACACCCACAGTTGATCCAGAGGAAGGCAAAAACCCAGCAAAGTATGATCTAATTTGCTCCTGCAGGGGAAAAATCATTTCCTGATCCCCCGAGAGGCCATCGGATATTCCCTGGATCAACTTTCCCTATAAATGTTATATCCAGTTATATTCTGTGTATCCAAGAAAGAATCCAGGACTTTCCTACAGCAATCCACTGAGCTGGCCACAACCAACTCTTGAGGGAGTCTATTCCACATTCTCACAGCTCTTACTGTGAAGAAACCTTTCCGTGTTTGGAGATTACATTTCTTTTCTACCAGACGCGCAAAGCGCCCCCTTGTCCTCTGTGATGACCTCAGGGGGAATAACTACACCGAGTTCACTATATGAACCACCGATGTATTATACATGGAGATCATATCCCCCCCTTATGTATTATACATGGAGATCATATCCCCCTTATGTATTATGCATGGAGATCATATCCCCCCTTATGTATTATACATGGAGATCATATCCCCCTTATGTATTATACATGGAGATCATATCCCCCCTTATGTATTATATATGGAGATCATATCCCCCCCTTATGTATTATACATGGAGATCATATCCCCCTTATGTATTATACATGGAGATCATATCCCCCCTTATGTATTATACATGGAGATCATATCCCCCCCTTATGTATTATACATGGAGATCATATCCCCCCCTTATGTATTATAAATGGAGATCATATCCCCCCTTATGTATTATACATGGAGATCATATCCCCCTTATGTATTATACATGGAGATCATATCCCCCTTATGTATTATACATGGAGATCATATCCCCCCCCCTTACGTATTATACATAGAGATCATATCCCCCCCTTATGTATTATACATGGAGATCATATCCCCCCTTATGTATTATACATGGAGATCATATCCCCCCTTATGTATTATACATGGAGATCATATACCCCCTTATGTATTATACATGGAGATCATATCCCCTCTTATGTATTATACATGGAGATCATATCCCCCTTATGTATTATACATGGAGATCATATCCCCCCTTATGTATTATACATGGAGATCATATCCCCCTTATGTATTATACATGGAGATCATATCCCCCCTTATGTATTATACATGGTGATCATATCCCCCTTATGTATTATACATGGAGATCATATTCCCCCTTATGTATTATACATGGTGATCATATCCCCCTTATGTATTATACATGGAGATCATATCCCCCTTATGTATTATACATGGTGATCATATCCCCCCTTATGTATTATACATGGAGATCATATCCCCCCTTATGTATTATACATGGAGATCATACCCCCCCTTATGTATTATACATGGAGATCATATCCCCCCTTATGTATTATACATGGAGATCATATCCCCCCTTATGTATTATACATGGAGATCATATCCCCCTTATGTATTATACATGGAGATCATATCCCCCTTATGTATTATAGGTGGAGATCATATCCCCCTTATGTATTATACATGGAGATCATATCCCCTCTTATGTATTATACATGGAGATCATATCCCCCCTTATGTACTATACATGGAGATCATATCCCCCCTTATGTATTATACATGGTGATCATATCCCCCCTTATGTATTATACATGGAGATCATATCCCCCCTTATGTATTATACATGGTGATCATATCCCCCTTATGTATTATACATGGAGATCATTTCCCCCCTTATGTATTATACATGGTGATCATATCCCCCCTTATGTATTATACATGGAGATCATATCCCCCTTATGTATTATACATGGAGATCATATCCCCCCTTATGTATTATACATGGAGATCATATCCCCCCTTATGTATTATACATGGAGATCATATCCCCCCTTATGTATTATACATGGAGATCATATCCCCCCTTATGTATTATACATGGAGATCATATCCCCCCCCTTATGTATTATACATGGAGATCATATCCCCCCTTATGTATTATACATGGAGATCATATCCCCCCCTTATGTATTATACATGGAGATCATATCCCCCCTTATGTATTATACATGGAGATCATATCCCCCCTTATGTATTATACATGGAGATCATATCCCCCCTTATGTATTATACATGGAGATCATACCCCCCTTATGTATTATACATGGAGATCATACCCCCCCTTATGTATTATACATGGAGATCATATCCCCCCTTATGTATTATACATGGAGATCATATCCCCCCTTATGTATTATACATAAAGATCATATCCCCCTTATGTATTATACATGGAGATCATATCCCCCCCTTATGTATTATACATGGAGATCATATCCCCCTTATGTATTATACATGGAGATCATATCCCCCCTTATGTATTATACATGGAGATCATAGCCCCCTTATGTATTATACATGGAGATCATATCCCCCCTTATGTATTATACATGGAGATCATATCCCCCCTTATGTATTATACATGGAGATCATACCCCCCCTTATGTATTATACATGGAGATCATATCCCCCCTTATGTATTATACATGGAGATCATATCCCCCCTTATGTATTATACATGGAGATCATATCCCCCTTATGTATTATACATGGAGATCATATCCCCCTTATGTATTATACATGGAGATCATATCCCCCTTATGTATTATACATGGAGATCATATCCCCCTTATGTATTATACATGGAGATCATATCCCCTCTTATGTATTATACATGGAGATCATATCCCCCTTTATGTACTATACATGGAGATCATATCCCCCCTTATGTATTATACATGGTGATCATATCCCCCCTTATGTATTATACATGGAGATCATATCCCCCCTTATGTATTATACATGGTGATCATATCCCCCTTATGTATTATACATGGAGATCATTTCCCCCCTATGTATTATACATGGAGATCATATCCCCCCTTATGTATTATACATGGAGATCATATCCCCCCTTATGTATTATACATGGAGATCATATCCCCCCCTTATGTATTATACATGGAGATCATTACCCCCCTTATGTATTATACATGGAGATCATATCCCCCCCTTATGTATTATACATGGAGATCATATCCCCCCTCATGTATTATACATGGAGATCATATCCCCCCCTTATGTATTATACATGGAGATCATATCCCCCCTTATGTATTATACATGTAGATCATATCCCCCCTTATGTATTATACATGGAGATCATATCCCCCCTTATGTAGTATACATGGAGATCATACCCCCCTTATGTATTATACATGGAGATCATACCCCCCCTTATGTATTATACATGGAGATCATATCCCCCCTTATGTATTATACATGGAGATCATATCCCCCCTTATGTATTATACATAAAGATCATATCCCCCCTTATGTATTATACATGGAGATCATATCCCCCCTTATGTATTATACATGGAGATCATATCCCCCCTTATGTATTATACATGGAGATCATTTCCCCCCTTATGTATTATACATGGTGATCATATCCCCCCTTATGTATTATACATGGAGATCATATCCCCCCCTTATGTATTATACATGGAGATCATATCCCCCCTTATGTAATATACATGGAGATCATATCACCCCTTATGTACTATACATGGAGATCATATCCCCCCTTATGTATTATACATGGTGATCATATCCCCCCTTATGTATTATACATGGAGATCATATCCCCCTTATGTATTATACATAGAGATCATATCCCCCTTTATGTATTATACATGGAGATCATATCCCCCCTTATGTAATATACATGGAGATCATATCCCCCCTTATGTATTATACATGGAGATCATTCCCCACCTTATGTATTATACATGGAGATCATATCCCCCCTTATGTATTATACATGGAGATCATATCCCCCTTATGTATTATACATGGAGATCATATCCCCCCTTATGTATTATACATGGAGATCATATCCCCCTTATGTATTATACATGGAGATCATATCCCCCCTTATGTATTATACATGGAGATCATATCCCCCCTTATGTATTATACATGGAGATCATATCCCCCCTTATGTATTATACATGGAGATCATACCCCCCCTTATGTATTATACATGGAGATCATATCCCCCTTATGTATTATACATGGAGATCATACCCCCCCTTATGTATTATACATGGAGATCATATCCCCCCTTATGTATTATACATGGAGATCATATCCCCCCTTATGTATTATACATGGAGATCATATCCCCCTTATGTATTATACATGGAGATCATATCCCCCTTATGTATTATACATGGAGATCATATCCCCCTTATGTATTATACATGGAGATCATATCCCCCTTTATGTACTATACATGGAGATCATATCCCCCCTTATGTATTATACATGGTGATCATATCCCCCCTTATGTATTATACATGGAGATCATATCCCCCCTTATGTATTATACATGGTGATCATATCCCCCTTATGTATTATACATGGAGATCATTTCCCCCCTATGTATTATACATGGAGATCATATCCCCCCTTATGTATTATACATGGAGATCATATCCCCCCTTATGTATTATACATGGAGATCATATCCCCCCCTTATGTATTATACATGGAGATCATTACCCCCCTTATGTATTATACATGGAGATCATATCCCCCCCTTATGTATTATACATGGAGATCATATCCCCCCTCATGTATTATACATGGAGATCATATCCCCCCCTTATGTATTATACATGGAGATCATATCCCCCCTTATGTATTATACATGTAGATCATATCCCCCCTTATGTATTATACATGGAGATCATATCCCCCCTTATGTAGTATACATGGAGATCATACCCCCCTTATGTATTATACATGGAGATCATACCCCCCCTTATGTATTATACATGGAGATCATATCCCCCCTTATGTATTATACATGGAGATCATATCCCCCCTTATGTATTATACATAAAGATCATATCCCCCCTTATGTATTATACATGGAGATCATACCCCCCCTTATGTATTATACATGGAGATCATATCCCCCCTTATGTATTATACATGGAGATCATATCCCCCCTTATGTATTATACATAAAGATCATATCCCCCCTTATGTATTATACATGGAGATCATATCCCCCCTTATGTATTATACATGGAGATCATATCCCCCCTTATGTATTATACATGGAGATCATTTCCCCCCCTTATGTATTATACATGGTGATCATATCCCCCCTTATGTATTATACATGGAGATCATATCCCCCCCTTATGTATTATACATGGAGATCATATCCCCCCTTATGTAATATACATGGAGATCATATCACCCCTTATGTACTATACATGGAGATCATATCCCCCCTTATGTATTATACATGGTGATCATATCCCCCCTTATGTATTATACATGGAGATCATATCCCCCTTATGTATTATACATATAGATCATATCCCCCTTTATGTATTATACATGGAGATCATATCCCCCCTTATGTAATATACATGGAGATCATATCCCCCCTTATGTATTATACATGGAGATCATTCCCCACCTTATGTATTATACATGGAGATCATATCCCCCCTTATGTATTATACATGGAGATCATATCCCCCTTATGTATTATACATGGAGATCATATCCCCCCTTATGTATTATACATGGAGATCATATCCCCCCTTATGTATTATACATGGAGATCATATCCCCCCTTATGTATTATACATGGAGATCATACCCCCCCTTATGTATTATACATGGAGATCATATCCCCCTTATGTATTATACATGGAGATCATACCCCCCCTTATGTATTATACATGGAGATCATATCCCCCCTTATGTATTATACATGGAGATCATATCCCCCCTTATGTATTATACATGGAGATCATATCCCCCTTATGTATTATACATGGAGATCATATTCCCCTTATGTATTATACATGGAGATCATATCCCCCTTATGTATTATACATGGAGATCATATCCCCCCTTATGTATTATACATGGTGATCATATCCCCCCTTATGTATTGAACATGGAGATCATATCCCCCCTTATGTATTATACATGGAGATCATATCCCCCCTTATGTATTATACATGGTGATCATATCCCCCCTTATGTATTATACATGGAGATCATTTCCCCCCTTATGTATTATACATGGAGATCATATCCCCCTTATGTATTATACATGGAGATCATACCCCCCCTTATGTATTATACATGGAGATCATATCCCCCCTTATGTATTATACATGGTGATCATATCCCCCCTTATGTATTATACATGGAGATCATATCCCCCCTTATGTATTATACATGGAGATCATATCTCCCCTTATGTATTATACATGGAGATCATATCCCCCTTATGTATTATACATGGAGATCATATCCCCCCTTATGTATTATACATGGAGATCATATCCCCCTTATGTATTATACATGGAGATCATTTCCCCCCTTATGTATTATACATGGAGATCATATCCCCCCTTATGTATTATACATGGAGATCATATCCCCCTTATGTATTATACATGGAGATCATATCCCCCCTTATGTATTATACATGGAGATCATATCCCCCCCTTATGTATTATACATGGAGATCATATCCCCCCTTATGTATTATACATGGAGATCATATCCCCCCCTTATGTATTATACATGGAGATCATATCCCCCCTTATGTATTATACATGGAGATCATATCCCCCCTTATGTATTATACATGGAGATCATACCCCCCCTTATGTATTATACATGGAGATCATACCCCCCTTATGTATTATACATGGAGATCATATCCCCCCTTATGTATTATACATGGAGATCATACCCCCCTTATGTATTATACATGGAGATCATATCCCCCCCTTATGTATTATACATGGAGATCATATCCCTCCTTATGTATTATACATGGAGATCATACCCCCCCTTATGTATTATACATGGAGATCATATCCCCCCTTATGTATTATACATGGAGATCATACCCCCCCTTATGTATTATACATGGAGATCATATCCCCCCCCTTATGTATTATACATGGAGATCATATCCCCCCCCCCCTTATGTATTATACATGGAGATCATATCCCCCCCTTATGTATTATACATGGAGATCATATCCCCCCTTATGTATTATATATGGAGATCATATCCCCCCCCCTTATGTATTATACATGGAGATCATATCCCCCCCTTATGTATTATACATGGAGATCATATCCCCCTTATGTATTATACATGGAGATCATTTCCCCCCTTATGTATTATACATGGAGATCATATCCCCCCTTATGTATTATACATGGAGATCATATCCCCCTTATGTATTATACATGGAGATCATATCCCCCCTTATGTATTATACATGGAGATCATATCCCCCCCTTATGTATTATACATGGAGATCATATCCCCCCTTATGTATTATACATGGAGATCATATCCCCCCTTATGTATTATACATGGAGATCATATCCCCCCTTATGTATTATACATGGAGATCATATCCCCCTTATGTATTATACATGGAGATCATATCCCCCCTTATGTATTATACATGGAGATCATATCCCCCTTATGTATTATACATGGAGATCATATCCCCCCTTATGTATTATACATGGAGATCATATCCCCCCTTATGTATTATATATGGAGATCATACCCCCCCTTATGTATTATACATGGAGATCATATCCCCCCTTATGTATTATACATGGAGATCATATCCCCCCTTATGTATTATACATGGAGATCATATCCCCCCTTATTTATTATACATGGAGATCATATCCCCCCTTATGTATTATACATGGAGATCATATCCCCCTTATGTATTATACATGGAGATCATATCCCCTCTTATGTATTATACATGGAGATCATATCCCCCCTTATTTATTATACATGGAGATCATATCCCCCCTTATGTATTATACATGGAGATCATATCCCCCTTATGTATTATACATGGAGATCATATCCCCTCTTATGTATTATACATGGAGATCATATCCCCCCTTATGTATTATATATGGAGATCATATCCCCCCTTATGTATTATACATGGAGATCATATCCCCCTTATGTATTATACATGGAGATCATATCCCCTCTTATGTATTATACATGGTGATCATATCCCCCCCTTATGTATTATACATGGTGATCATATCCCCCTTATGTATTATACATGGAGATCATATCCCCCTTATGTATTATACATGGAGATCATATCCCCCTTATGTATTATACATGGAGATCATATCCCCCCTTATGTATTATACATGGAGATCATATCCCCCCTTATGTATTATACATGGAGATCATATCCCCCTTATGTATTATACATGGAGATCATATCCCCCCTTATGTATTATACATGGAGATCATATCCCCCTTATGTATTATACATGGAGATCATATCCCCCTTATGTATTATACATGGAGATCATATCCCCCCTTAATCTCCTCTTCTCAAGAGAGAATAAATTCAGTTCCTCTAATCTTTCCTCATAGCTGATCTCCTCCATGCCTCGCATCAGTTTGGTTGCCCTTCTCTGTACTTTCTCCAGTTCCCCAATGTGTGACAATGCATATACTGTATATTCAAGTATATAGTAGACATGATATCACTTCCATACCTTTACAAATGTATTAAAGTTCAATAAGATCCATATTTATCTGCTAATATTTCAAAAAAGATATCCATTTTGTATGATAAAAGAGAATGGGAGACACACAGGAAAACAGGGGGGAGTGGTGTCTGGTGCATGTATGTCACTGGAAATAGGAAAAGATATTCCAAAATAAACCCATTAAATAAGAAAAAAAGCATTTGTCCTCACAGATCTACATGGCCAGGTCTGTACCCCCTGCCCCAGAGTACAAACAGAGCTTACCATTAAATGTACCATTCAGAGCAGACATATAAGAATTTGGACTCCCAAAGAAAGTTCCATAAGTCCTCATAAGATGTATAGGGAACCGATGTAGACGCCTGAGCCTGCAAGGAGAAACACAAACAGACAGCCTGTATAAAAATGACTACATGTAATCAGGTTATCAAATAACACTATAAGGTACCCAGAAACTTCGATCTTCTCACCGAGCATACAGCTTCCCTGGGTCTCTCCAAGATGGCGTCCAAATGCTATTCCCTAAACTGCAGGTTATGTTCCGGCTTAGAATGCATCAGGAAGTGGACCGGAAGTGATGTTGGTGCTCTTTTTTTATGTTATGCATTTAAAAGCTACTTTTTCTGTTTGGATGTATGGATGTATGTATGTACTGGTATGTATATGTGTATTGGTATGTATGTATGTACTGGTATGTATGTATGTATGTACTGGTATGTATATATGTATTGTTATGTATGTATGTACTGGTATGTATGTACTGGTATGTATGTATGTATGTACTGGTATGTATATATGTATTGGTATGTATGTATGTACTGGTATGTATGTACTGGTATGTATATATGTACTGGTATGTATGTATGTATGTACTGGTATGTATATATGTATTGGTATGTATGTATGTACTGGTATGTATGTACTGGTATGTATATATGTACTGGTATGTATGTATGTACTGGTATGTATGTATGTACTGGTATATATGTATGTATGTATTTATTCTGCTGGAAAGCATGTTGGGGATCTTTGTATTAACAGGTAAGGTGTGCAATCAATACCTTTACCTGCAAGTGAACTCATCTATCTAATAGAGTGGAAAAGCTTTGCCAATATTCAGATGTTTTCAGATCTGCCAAAGGGAGGATCTCAGATTACATTTAGAACCAGTACAGGAAAGGGGCACATGAGCAGGATAATCCACCAAGCAATACACATATTCTCCAGCACTCAGTCCAGCTAATCAGCAGAGAAAACCTAATTCCACTTTATGAACAGTGACGGAGGTTTTTATTCCATGCATCTGCACATACACTTGAAACCACTCAGCCGGGTCTGTCAGGTCAAGGCTCCTCTGAAAAATGCCGTCCTAAACTATCTGAGCTTCCAACACAGGGTGTACTGTTTAGTGCCTTCACCATGTTTGACAGGTTCTCTTCTTTTGTGTGCTGGTAGAGATACAATGCTGATGTCCTTAATACTTTAACTTCACAACTCTTTTTCTAGGCAGCACCCTAATACTGGAGGCAGTGAAGAGGACAATATGAGCATGGTATAAGAGGCCAGAACAGGAGCAGACTCCAGAATCCACTCTGGTGTAAAACCAAATATGAAGTCCTGGGTGATGGCTTCCTCTGACTCTTGGTGCTTTAAAAGGGCCTATATACACCTAATATACTGATCTGTCTCCCTTCCTTTCCCTTTCCCCTTCTCTTTCCCTTGCTTTCCCTTCCAATCCCTTCCCTTCCCCATTTGATTTTTCTCTCCCTCCCACCAAGAGCTCCACTTTATCCAAGTACACCCTGAATTAATCAATCCTCCCTATCCCACAATGTGTCCACAAGGGCTTATTTTGTTATTATTATATCATTTATTAATCCACAAGGGCTTATATCCATGATTCCACCCCCCTCCCCACTCCCAAATAATATTCCCTCTCTTCCCAGACCTTTTTTTTTTTTTCCTACGCTGCTCTATAAAGGGAATAACTTATATATTCCGCTTGTGAGTTTATTTTTGTATATGACACAAAGCAGATTGAAGATGTATAATAAAAAATAACTGTGTTTTACAACATTTTCTTGCATGGTGATGTGAACAGCCAGAGCGAATGACTGTTTAAATGGCTGTAATTGTGTAATGAGAACTTCCCCTAATTTAACTATAAAAATCAATGTAAACTGTGTGAAGTCTTATCATTTCCATGGTTCCTTTAGGATATAGATCGAATCAGAAAATGATCTATGAAACAAGCCCAACTCATGAGGAGTTTCAATCCAGGTATTTCCTGAAGATCTTAGCTACTAGCAAAAAGCAAAGTCCCCTATGGTGCCAATCCATGGTGGGTGACCCATGTAAAGTTGACCATAGATGGGTCATTGGCTTTCGGTCACCCAGATTCCTCCATCTAAGCAAGTGCAGCAGATGGAGAAATACTCTCCATCTGGACATTGTATTCTGAAAACAGGAGTCTTTGCTGTCAGAACACACTGATCAACAGCTGCTGCTGATTGGCTGCAGCCACTGAATGACAAAAGTTTTAGGGGCATGGCCTGGCTGGAGCCTGGGCTGAGAATGTTACATCCATTCACACTGGATTTGCAGAGATGTGCAGCTTATGGAATACTTTCTCTCCTACATATTTTGATTTTGTCTGGAGCAGAGATGAGAATCTAGCGTTTGACTTTTGTCAAGCAGGGACGACCACACATGGATTAAAATTCAGCCATTCCCTGCTGAACCAAATTTTGATCCATCTATGGCTAGCTTTAAACTTTCAGCTGAGGTTCCTGCATTTAGGTCCTATGCCCCTCTCATCAAGGATTGGTTCACACCAATATACACTTGCTGCCATGCTCTTTGGAAGCATTCCTTTTAATTGACTTGGGGGTTGGTATCTGAGGGTCCCCTTAATTTTAGAAGAAGTTTGAAAATACCTAAAAGCCCCCTGCCTGCAAATCACTACAAACACGGGGCCAGGATGTTGGGGAAGAAGCCCTTGTCCTCATCAATTTAGGGTCAAGGTGTTTTGTTTTGGACTCACCCCCGGCAAGGTAGCCCCCATATTGAGGGAGGGGGGTACACACTTGTTCTGCTCCCCCTTTCCTGGCCACCCAGGCTGCAAGCTTGGATACAGGTCCTCCCTTTTAGATTGTAAGCTCTAATGAGCTGATTCCTCTTGTATTGAATTGTATTGTAACTGTACTGTCTGCCCTCATGTTGTAAAGTGCTGGGCAAACTATTGGCGCTATATAAATCTTGAATAATAACAATAATTTGGGGGAAACCTATACTTTTTTCTTGTTTTTTTTGGATGGTATACCACTTTAAACTCTATTCCAGACTGGAAAGGCCTGCTATGGAATTTAGGGTGGAATTCTACACCTTGTTTTTTCGTGAGGTGGCTCTTAAAATCGATATCAGACCTAAAGGGTTTAGTATGAATCTAAAGGGGAGATGCATTTTTTTAGTTTATGTTATCCCCACTGTTTGTACATATTCACCTTTCCATCAGCAATTTATTATTATTTTATTATACAGGATTTATATAGCGCCAACAGTTTGCGCAGCGCTTTACAAAATGAAGGTAGACAGTTACAATACAATTTGGTACAAGAGGATACAGAGGGCACTGCTTGTTAGAGCTTACAATCCCTGGCTGAATTTGCAAAGTGCGAATGAGTCACTAGTTGTTAGGACACTGGCAGGTGCCAGTTCCCTAACAACCAGGAGGAAGCTGTCACAAATAGCAGTGCTAATATGACTCACAGTGCAGATGGAGATTCATTCAGCCTTTTGCACAGGAGGATCCATAAACTATACACAGTGCAGAGGTCTCCCACTGGTCGAATATTCACAGCCTACAGTGTCCTGGCTATATTTTCTAATGGTGAATGTTAACTCTCAAGATTGAATGTTCTTAGGCTATTTTTATTTTATGATGTTCAATTTTCAGATGATTGTTCTTATCTCTGCCTCCTCCTGTAGTTTTCTTCAGGCAGTCAGCAATAGGTGGGGCCTGCTGGGTCGCTCCAACAGTGCTGCCTTCTGCACAGACTATGTACAGCACAGTCATGATGTCACTGCTATTTTTACAAGGTGATATCTGAGTTTACAAAGACATTTGTACACACAAAGTGGATTTAAACCCTTAGTGGCTAAAATAAATATATATTTAAAGTATTTTGGGTGCCTGGAGTTTCACTTTTACAACACAAAAAACAAAGGTACAACCACAAGTGTGTGTTTCTCCTTCATTCAAGGTGTCCACAATAGGCCTGTTCTTTATATAATAGGATGCATTTATTCTAAGCAGTGTCTGCAATTCTATAAAGCTTCATCCCATATTATACAATGAGGGGAAGTAAACAATCCAGCAACATCCTTTTGTAGAGAGATTTACACAATGTATCATTTTAAAATCTCTCAGCATCTCATGAATTTCCTTTCATTCTATCTACATACATTGTTAGTTTTATTACAGTTAAAAGGGGAACAGAGGTAATACTTATAAGCACTTATACTCATCTGCTCTGTTTAATGGTTTTGCACAGAGCAGGCCCTATCCTCCTGTTCTCAGGTCCCCTGCTGGTGCTTATGGCTCCCCACCAAGTGCCCCCATAGCAAACCACTTGCTATGGGGGAACTTGTGTGTGCTCTCTCCTGAGCTGGCTCCATAGAAGACACACAGATGTGGTTCGACCCTGCCCCCGCTCCCTCCTTATTGGCTGTCATTAACAACAGTGGAAGCCAATGGATCCTGCAGCTGTGTTTGAGGCTATGAGTAGGAAGAGAGCTGTGAGAGCTGTCTAGCTGCAGTACGTCCCTCCCCATGCTTTAGTGCACCCAGGAAGGACAGGTGCAGCATCCATCTCCACTTCAGGAGGGAAAGGTGCAGCATCCAGTCCCGCTTCAGGAGGGACAGGTGCAGCATCCAGCCCCACTTCAGGAGGGACAGGTGTAGCGTCCAGCCCCACTTCAGGAGGGACAGGTGCAGTGTCCAGCCCTGCTTCGGGATGGACAGGTGCAGCATCCAGCCCCACATCAGGAGGGACAGGTGCAGTGTCTAGCCCACTTCAGGAGGGACAGGTGCAGCGTCCGGCCACGCTGCAGGAGGGACAGGCGCAGCGTCCAGCCCCACTTCAGGAGGGACAGGTGCAACATCCGACCCCACTTCAGGAGGGACAGGTGCAATGTCTGGCCTCGCTTCAGGAGGGACAGGTGCAATGTCCGGCCCCGCTTCAGGAGGGACAGGTGCAGCCTCCACACCCACTTCAGGAGGGACAGGTGCAGCCTCCACACCCACTTCAGGAGGGACAGGTGCAGCATCCAGCCCCACTTTAGGAGGGACAGGTGCAGTGTCCAGCCTTGCTTCAGGAAAGACAGGTGCAGCATCCAGCCCCGCTTTAGGAGGGACAGGTGCAGTGTCCAGCCTCGCTTCAGGAGAGACAGGTGCAGAGTCCAGACCCACTTTAGGAGGGACAGGTGCAGTGTTCAGCCCCGCTTCAGGAGGGACAGGTTCAGTGTCCAGCACTGCTTCAGGTGGTACAGGTGCAGCGTCCGGCCACGCTTCAGGAGGGACAGGTTCACTTGCTATGGGGGAACTTGTGTGTGCTCTCTCCTGAGCTGGCTCCATAGAAGACACACAGATGTGGTTCGACCCTGCCCCCACTCCCTCCTTACTGGCTGTCATTAACAACAGTGGAAGCCAATGGATCCTGCAGCTGTGTTTGAGGCTATGAGTAGGAAGAGAGCTGGGAGAGCCGTCTAGCTGCAGTACGTCCCCCCCATGCTTTAGTGCACCCAGGAGGGACAGGTGCAGCATCCAGCCCCACTTCAGGAGGGACAGGTGCAGTGTCCAGTCCACTTCAGGAGGGACAGGTGCAACATCCAGCCCCACTTCTGGAGGGACAGGTGCAATGTCCGGCCCCACTTCAGGAGGGACAGGTGCAATGTCCGGCCCCACTTCTGGAGGGACAGGTGCAATGTCCGGCCCCACTTCTGGAGGGACAGGTGCAATGTCCGGCCCCACTTCAGGAGGGACAGGAGCAGCGTCCAGCCTCGCTTCAGGAGAGACAGGTGCAGCGTTCAGTCCCGCTTCAGTAGGTACAGGTGCAGTGTCCAGCCCCGTTTCAGGAGGGACAGGTGCAGTGTCCAGCCCACTTCAAGAGCGACAGGTGCAGCATCCAGCACAGTTTCAGGAGGGGCAGGTGCAGCGTCCAGCACTGTTTCAGGGGGGGCAGGTGCAGCGTCCAGCACAGTTTCAGGAGGGACACGTGCAGTGTCCAGCACAGTTTCAGGAGGGGCAGGTGCAGCGTCCAGCACTGTTTCAGGAGGGGCAGGTGCAGCGTCCAGCACTGTTTCAGGAGGGACAGGTGCAGCGTCCAGCACCACTTTAGGAAGGACTGCATTTGGGGTGTCATTAACTTAATATTGGCACCTGCTGCAGATCGCAACTGCAGTGCATTTTGAATGCGGTAAAGGAAAGAAGCGCACAGAATGCAGGTTTCCAGCACCGCGTCTGGTGGGAACTGGTCCTTAATGAGTCCTAAATGAGTAGAGGCTGATTACTTGGGACTGCTCCCTGAACCTAGAGAATAGGGTAAAGCTGATTTCACTCAACCAATCATGTTCCAGCAAAAATCTATTTTTTTTGTTTTCTTTCTCTTTTTTTAAAATGTTCTTGACACGTGGTAACTTTGCTTCACCTTATTTACTAATATTCATTTTACAACATTCTTGAAAGTTGCACTCAATGCTATGGAGTTGATTTACTAAAACTTCAGTGGGACAAAATCTGGTTCAGCTCTGCATGGAAACCAATCAGCTTCCGGGTTTTACAGTCAAAGCTTCATTGGGCAGCACAATGGCTGAATGGTTAGCACTTCTGCCTGGCAGTGCTAAGGTCATTGGTTTAAATCCCAACCACAGCACCACCTGCCTGGAGTTTGTATGTTCTCACTGTGTCTGTGTGGGTTTTCTCCAGATACTCCAGTTTCCTCCCACACTCCAAAGACATGCTGATAGGTTAATTGGCTCCTGTCTAAATTGTCCCTAGTATGTGTAAGTATGAATGTGAGTTAGGGGCCTTAGATTGTACGCCCCTTGAGGGTTAGGGACTGATGTGACTGTACAGTATAATATATATGTGAAGCGCTGCGTAAACTGACAGTGCTATATAAGTACCTGAAATGAATTGAACATGTTGAAGATGGAAGCTGATTGGCTCCCATGTACAGCTGCACCAGATTCAGACAGCTCCAGTTTCAATAAATCTACCCCGAAGATTTCCTTTTTTTTAATATTTAAATATGTCCTTGAATATGCCCGAAAAAGTACATGAGCTCCTTTGGGGCAAAGTGACATGTTTTGGCCCCAGTAGACCTCACTGAAAGTGCCTGAAAAATAGTGTAACATGCATTTTTGTGCATTTTCCTAGCCCCCATAAAAGAATGTGCAAAAACACTCAAGAATGCCTGAATGCGCGCTAAACACACGATCGTCTGTGAGAGTTAAATATTCTCATTGTGGTATGCTCTTTATACAGCATGTCCTCCCTCCCTCTCTTCCTCCTCCTCCTCTTGCAGTTAGTTTCACTTTCACCAGAATCTTTTCTTTTGTTATCAGGAGAAGACGGGACCCCAACATTCACAGTAAGTTCAGAGATCCTGCAAAGGGGTAACAGGGGTGGGGGAGGGGTAAGATAACAGATCAGACAGGGAGACGCAAAGAAACAGGCTGGGAGGAAACAACAGATATATCTTCATACAACAGGTACAACAATATGCAACAGACACAATATTATACAACGTTCTGCAACAGAAATATTATTATACAACAGATACAAGATCAGATAGGAAGAGGAGAGACAGGTGGGGGAGTGTGGGAGGGAACAAGAGATATATTATTATACATTGGCTAAGTGGTCAGCACTTCCACCTGGCAGTACACGGGTCATTGGTTCAAATCCCAACCACAGCACCACCTGCCTGGAGTTTGCATGTTCTCTCTGTGCCTGTGTTTCCTCCCACACTCCAAAAACATGCTGGTAGGTTAATTGGCTCCTGTCTGAATTGTCCCTAGTATGTGTATGTATGAATGTGAGTTAGGGAGCTGAGATTGTACGCCCCTTGAGGGTTAGGGACTGATGTGAATGTACGATATACACGGCTCAAAAAAAACAAAAGGGATACTTTGTAATCAGAGTCTAGCATCAAGTCCATGGAACTCCTGGGATATTGATCTGGTCAGGTAAGTAGCAGAGGGGGTTGTTAATCAATTTTAGATGCTTTGGTGTTAATGAAATGAACAACAGGTGGACTAGATGGGCAACAGTGAGATGACCCCCAAAACAGGAATTGTTTTACAGGTGGGGGCTACTGACATTTTTTTGCCTACTCATCTTTTCTGACTGCTCCTGGACCCTACAGAGGTTACACAGGCAGTCCAACTCCTCCAGGATGCACATCAATTTGTGCCATTGCCAGAAGGTTTGCTGTGTCCCCCAGCACAGTCTCAAGAGCACGGAGGAGATTCCAGGAGACAGGCAGTTCCTCTAGGAAAGCTGGATAGGGCCGTAGAAGGTCCTTAACTCATCAGCAGGACCGGTATCTGCTCCTTTGTGCAAGGAGGAACAGGATGAGCACTGCCAGAGCCCTACAAAATGACCTCCACCAGGCCACTGGTGTGAATGTCTCTGACCAAACAATCAGAAACAGACTTCATGAGGGTGGCCTGAGGGCCCGACGTCCTCTAGTGGGCCCTGTGCTCACTGCCCGGCACCATAGAGCTCAATTGGCATTTGCCATTGAACCCCAGAATTGGCAGGTCCACCACCGGCACCCAGTGCTTTTCACAGATGAGAGCAGGTTCCCCCTGAGCAGATGTGACAGACGTGAAAGGGTCTGGAGAAGCCGTGGAGAACGTTCTGCTGCCTGTAACATGGTTCAGCATGACCGCATTGGTGGTGGGTCAGTGATGGTCTGGGGAGGCATATCCATGGAGGGACACACAGACCTCTACAGGCTAGACAATGGCACCCTGACTGCCATTAACCTCCCTAACGGTATTCCCGAGTGTAGCTCGGGGTAAAATGTCAGTACCAAAAGCGATAACCCCCCCGAGCTACACTCAGGCTTACCATGCGGCGCTGCATAGGGATTCCCTGCAGCACTTACCTTGTCCTTCGCTCCCACGATGTGTCCCCTGCAGCGTCCCCGGCCATCTCCTCCGGCCGATGCCGGCATCCGGCTTCTGTGTTCCAGTCCCTGTGACGTCGGGACGTACGGGCGCCGCTGACGTCGGGAAATTTGAAAATGTAAAAAAATGTCATTTTTTTCTAAACACATTTTTCATAGTAAAACATTGCTGTTTCAACCCATTTCACATACATTTTGTCCCGAGTGCTTTGTCCGGCGCCCTGCCTGCGTTTTGTCTGCTCTTTCTGCCTGGAAACTGAGAAACGTCCATGGCGTCCAAAAAGCGTCCCTTTAGGTCAGACGCGGTTTTAGAGCGGCTAGAGAACAGCGATAGTAAATCAGAACCACTTGCAGAATTGAGTGATAATGATTCGTGGGGGAAATTCCTCATCAGACACTGAAAACGATTCTGCGACTTTGCTCAGCGATGTGCGAACTTGGCGCTATATTTCAAATTTCAGTGTTTTCGGTTTGATTATATTATTGAATTAAATTTATTATTATTATATTATTATTTTTTATGATTATTTATTAAATTATAATTTATGATTTTGTGTTTCAAATTTTATCCTCCCCGGGATGTTTACTAGACTCTTGTTCGGACAGATTTCAGTGAGTTATTCCTAAATATTACAGCCGACAATAAAAAAACTACATATTTCCATGCAAAAAAATGTACCGCTTTCAGCACAAAAAATCTGAAATAATCAGACCGCTAGGGAGGTTAAGCATTGGGATGAAATCCTTGGACCCATTGTCAGACCCTACGCTGGTGCAGTGGGTCCTGGGTTCCTCCTGGTGCGGTGGGTCCTGGGTTTCTCCTGGTGCAGTGGGTCCTGGGTTTCTCCTGGTGCAGTGAGTCCTGGGTTCCTCCTGGTGCGGTGGGTCCTGGGTTTCTCCTGGTGCAGTGGGTCCTGGGTTCCTCCTGGTGCAGTGGGTCCTGGGTTCCTCCTGGTGCGGTGGGTCCTGGGTTCCTCCTGGTGCGGTGGGTCCTGGGTTTCTCCTGGTGCACTACAATGCCCAGCCTCATGTGAGGAGAATATGCAGGCAGTTCCTGGAGGATGAAGGAATTGATACCATTGAATGGCCCCCACACTCACCTGACCTAAATCCAATAGAACACCTCTGGGATGTCATGTTTCGGTCCATGCACCACCAAGAGGTTGCACCTCAGACTGTCCAAGAGCTCAGTGATGCCCTGGACCAGATCTGGGAGGAAATTCCCCAGGACACCATTTGTGGTCTCATTAGGAGCCTCCCCCGACGTTGTCAGGCATGCATACAAGCACGTGGGGGCCATACATAATGAAGACCATTCTGAGTTGCTGCAATGACATTTCACCAAAATGGACTCGCCTGCTGCATCATTTTTTCACTTTGATTTTCGGGGCGTCTTTGAATTCAGTCCTCTGTAGATCGATAATTTTATTTCCATCAAACGATGGGACGTCCTTACATTCCTCACACATCACCCGTCCATATCAGTATAGAGATCCAGCAGGAGATTTGTCCCCATTGAGATCTGATTCAAAGTGTTCCTTTCATTTTTTGGAGCAGTGTACAGTATATGTAAAGTGCTGCATAAATTGACGGCGCTATATAAGTACCTATAATAAATAATAATAATTATACAGATACATTATTATGCAACAGATACAACAATATGCATCAGATAAACTGTAAATAAACTACAACAATATACAACAGGTACAATAATATACAACACATACATTATAAAACAGATACAACGATATAAAACAGAAAGGTCATCATACAATAGATACAAAATCAGATAGAAAGAGGAAGAGAGACAGGTGGGGGGAGTCTGGGAGGAAACAAAAGATACATCATCATACAACAGATACAACAATATACATCAGATGCAAGAAAATACAAAAGATACATTATACATCAGATACAACAATATGCATCAGATACATGATAAAGAAAATACAACAATATACATGAGAGTCATTATAAGGCCTCTTGCACACTTGAGCTCAAAATGCTGCTTTTACAGACTTTTGAAATGTTTCTGCCTCAAAACACCCCTCCATGTTATCCTATGTGTCAATGCACATTTTGGGGAGTTTAGTGGTAGGGGCAGAAGAAAAAAAACTTACCAAAGTTTCATTCAGGAGAAGAGCTTTTGAACATAAAAAATTGCTCAAAAGTGCTTAAACATAAGTAATGGGCATAGATACGCATAAACACACTTTAATGCTAGGTGCGTTTATGTGCGCTCCATTGTTAATGCATTCAACTCTGCCAGAATTCTGGTCAATAGAGTGTGATAACTCTAGGCACAGGAATGCACATAAATGCGCATAAACGTCATTAGCATACATGCAAAAATGTGTTAGCTGCTGCTAAACTCCTGTAGTAGAAAAGGCATCAATAGAATACAGTGTGCATGAAGCCAAAACAAGGTACAACAATACAATACAACAGATACTTTATAAAGAAGATACAACAATACACAACAGATACATTATAAAGAAGATACAACAATATACAGCACAACAGATACATTATAAAGAAGATACAACAATATACAGCACAACAGATACATTATAAAGAAGATACAACAATATACAGTACAACAGATACATTATAAAGCAGATATGATCATATTCAGCAGATACATAATAAAGCAGATACAACAATATACAATAGAAACTTTATAAAGAAGATACAACAATACACAACAGATATATGATAAAGAAGATACAATTTACAACAGATACATTATAAAGAAGATACAACAATACACAACAGATAGATTATAAAAAAGATACAATTTACAACAGATACATTATAAAGAAGATACAACAATACACAACAGATACATTATAAAGAAGATACAACAATATACAGTACAACAGATACATTATAAAGAAGATACAACAATATACAGCACAACAGATACATTATAAAGAAGATACAACAATATACAGCACAACAGATACATTATAAAGAAGATACAACAATACACAACAGATACATTATAAAGAAGATACAACAATATACAGTACAACAGATACATTATAAAGCAGATATGTTCATATTCAGCAGATACATAATAAAGCAGATACTACAATATACGATAGAAACTTTATAAAGAAGATACAACAATACACAACAGATATATGATAAAGAAGATACAATTTACAACAGATACATTATAAAGAAGATACAACAATTTACAACAGATACATTATAAAGAAGATACAACAATTTACAACAGATACATTATAAAGAAGATACAACAATTTACAACAGATACATTATAAAAAAGATACAACAATACACAACAGATACATTATAAAGAAGATACAAAAATATACAGCAGATACATTATAAAGTAGATACAACAATATACAGTACAACAGATACATTATAAAGCAGATATGATCATATACAACAGATACATTATAAAGTAGATACAACAATATACAGTACAACAGATACATTATAAAGCAGATATGATCATATACAACAGATACTTAATAAAGCAGATACAACAATATACAATAGATCGTTTTTATTATGTTACCAATAAAAGTGAATAGATTTTGTTATTTGGACTGTGTTGGGTTCCCTAAATGCCATCTCTTCTCTTTTGCTTTCAGTTTGATGTATACAACATAGGCTGGGATTAGGGATGAGATGACAGTTTGGTCTGAAGCTAGGTTCAGACCAATCTTTGGATGTTCAGATGAACGCTGATACTACTGTCTGTTTGGATCCATGTGCTGTGGGAGCTGAGCATCATATGTAGAAGCAATATTTCTACCACCTTCTATATATAACAGTTTCCCACTATCATTGGTTCCTAAGAATGCCGCGGGTGTTGCCCCGTTCCTAGGAACCAATGATGTGACCAGGAATCCTGTCCATGTTAAACATAGGGGCAGGAATGGCACTGAACTCATTGCCCAATTACGGTGACTGGCCATGTCCATATCTGGTTGATGATGTCACCACCATCCCGGCCCCTTCCTGTATATAGCTAATGACAGCTCAGGGAGCTGTCATTCAGCTATGTGTTCCATGTGTGCTTTTAAAATGATCCTGTTGGCTATTAGGTAAATAGGTCTCATATATATTGTTCATATGATTTTGTTAAGGGAATAAAGTAGCATAACCAATTTAAAGTTGAACTCTGGGACTTACCAAAAAAATCCCACCCCTGCATGCCCTCCCCCCATCACCCTTGCAATGCAGGGGTCAAATGCATATTATTTCTAGGGTAAAGGAAAGGCTGTATATGTACAATGCCAGATTTATAGAGGAGGTAGCTGGGGACCAGTCACATATCATGAAGGAAGGCTGTGGGAGCATAGAAAAGGCTTTGCATTATGGGGAGGCCTCGCTTGGTGCCCCAAGTTGGATTTTAAAACTATACGCCCCCCTAACACTACCCTATCTACAGGGAGAAAGGCAGACTGACAGCATTGTCACTCTATTACCGAAAATTGAAAAATAACAAATCAGCTGGCAGGATCGACCAGTTATAACACTACTGGGGGACACATCATAATTGTAATTTTTGCCCAGAATTCGATTTTGCCCACTTGCCCTAAGTTCCATTTTATTTTCTGATGTCCTGCTTGGTAAAAAAGCTTGAGGTTTTCCGAAGGCACCTTAGAAAGAGGTCAGGAAAACAGAAAATGGCCAATTTATATTACAAACTCAGTTGGTATTTTTCTATTTTTTTTTTACGCAGACTTGTGTTTCCTAGAACATCTAAGAATGACACAAAACGTTGGAATATTCTCCAGGTCTGCTGAATCTGACTATTCCTGGTTAATGGACCAGCTAAACGAATGCTGTAAGGTTCTTCCATTCTACATATCTAATAACAATCGCTATGACCTGATAAAATCCCTCAACCAATGCCAATTCGCCGTATTGTATCACAGCAAAAACAGAGGCCGAATTAATATCACCGATGTCACCGATTCCCTCTACGATGACGAGATAGTCCTGCTGTCTGACAAACTTGGTAAGTCAAAAAGCCATCTTCAGGCCTAAACTGTCCGGCAGTCTTTTGATCCCTTCTAAACCTAATCACTGAAATCCCATATAAGATTTACAATGTTAGGGTTAGTCTCCGCAGTTAGCAAACAGGATATTTTGGAGGCATTTTTTCCTCCCCTAAAATGTCCCAAACCACCTCATACAACTGTAACAATGCAACTGATAGAAATAGGAAGATATAGCCTGGTCACCATACACCTGGCTACCGTACACCTCCATGATTAAGTCCCAGGAGAGGGGCGAAACACGTGGGGAGCATGGCTAGGAGGAATCGAGCCGAGGTTGCTTTTACCTGCTAACCACTTGGATTGGGCGAGGTGTGCAGTGGCAGGACTATCTCTCCCTATTTCTACAGTGTGCTTTGGGTCCAGACAAACCTTTCCCCAGCCTACACCCTCACTAGTCAGCGGCATTCAATTAATTGGACTTTGTTAGCCTGAACAGGGACTACTAAGCATTTATCGTGGGGCACAATGCAATTGATAGGTACAGAACCCATAGACGTGGCAGCATTGTAGTGTAAAAAAAAATGCTAAGTGCCGCAGAAACGTCCAACTTCCTGACCCAAGGTTGGTCACGCACATTTACAAAAAAACATGAGGTGCTTTTTTAAAGTGTGAGCGTTGAACATGTAACACCAGTGGTCCAAATTTCAATTCCAAAAATTGTTTTCAATATTTTTAAGTCCGTACCTTTTATAAAATAATACTACCGGTAAGCGCTTTGTGCAGTCACTTCCAGTTGTGGGGTGATCCCTATATCCAAATTCTGGTTCTATACTGTCACCCCATCACATGCTCCTCTGGTGGAGACTACAAGCTGTTGTCCAGATACACGTTGCACAGGCATGGACCAAACTTGCCATCAGTTAGAAAGTCAGCCAAGAGGAATGATGTGCAGATGACATTACAGTGAGTGCAGGTGGAAAAGTGGGTGACAGAGGGAGGAGATCAAACCAATAGAATGAAAAGAGAAAAATAAAAGCAAAAGTGATATTCTATAAAAGAAAATAAACATAAAGTTTATGATGCACCATGGCAAACTTTATTTATCTCACAGAAGTGTGTTTCTACCATGAAAAGGCCACTTGGTCAAGGTCAAGGATTCTCAATCCTCCCATATCTTGGTGTCACCTTGCTCACATAGCCAGGATATGCACTCAATGGTGCTGTCTACATAGGCCCCCCACTATTCATCACATAGCCAGGATATGCACTCAATGGTGCTGTCTACATAGGCTCCCCACTATTCATCACATAGCCAGGATATGCACTCAACGGTGCTGTCTACATAGCCCCCCCCCCCCCCACTATTCATCACATAGCCAGGATATGCACTCAATGATGCTGGCTACATAGGCCCCCCACTAGTCATGACATAGCCAGGATATGCACTCAATGGTGCTGTCTACATAGGCCCCCCACTATTCATCACATAGCCAGGATATGCACTCAATGGTGCTGGCTACATAGGCCCCCCACTATTCATGACATAGCCAGGATATGCACTCAATGGTGCTGTCTACATAGCCCCCCCCCCCACTATTCATGACATAGCCAGGATATGCACTCAATGGTGCTGGCTACATAGCCCCCCCCACTATTCATTGTGATGATAAGCCACAAATGTGCAATTCAGTGGCATTGACCAACACTGACCTACATTGCGGCAGAAAGAAGGATGTCCCTTCATGCTGTATATATATTGTGGTCAGTATGGAATTACTACAAACAAATTATCCCCCTTGAAATTTCCACATATTGTCATATTACAACCAAAAATGTAAATGTGTTTTATTGGGACTTTTTGTGATAGATCAACACAAAGTGGCACATAATTGTGAAATGGAAGGAAAAAGTTATCTGGTTTTCAAAATGTTTTACAAATAAATATCTGAAAAATGTGGTGAGCATTTGTATTCAGCAGCCTTTATGCTGATACCCCTAACTAAAATCTAGAGGACCCATTGCCTTCAGAAGTTATCTAACTAGTAAACAGAGTCCACTTGTGAATAATTTAATCTCCGTATAAATACAGCTGTTCTGTGAAGCTCTCAGAGGTTTATTAGAGAACCTTTAGATTGTAAACTCCATGAGCCGGGCCCTCTTATTCCTTCTGTACTGAAATGTATTGTAATTGTATTGTCTCCCTTATATTGTAAAGCACTGCATAAACTGTTGACGCTATATAAATCCTGTATAATAATAATAATAATTAGTGAACAAACAGCATCATGAAGGCCAAGGAACACACCAGACAGGTCAGGGATAAAGTTGTGGAGAAGTTTAAAGCAGGGTAAGGATATAAAAATTATATCCCAAGCTCTGAACATCTCACGGAGCACTGTTCAATCCATCATCTGAAAATGGAAAGAGTATGCCAGAATTGCCAACCTACCAAGACATGGCCGTCCACCTAAACTGACCGGCTGGACAAGGAGAGCATTCACCAGAGAAGCAGCCAGGAAGCCCATAGGAACTCTGGAGGAGCTGCAGAGATCAACAGCTCAGGTGGTATAATCTGTCCACAGGACAACTATTAGTCGTGCACTCCACAAATCTGGGCTTTATGGAAGAGTGGCAAGAAGAAAGCCATTCTGTAATGTACAGCGCTGAGCGAACTATTGGCGCTTTATAAATACTGTATAATAATAATAATTTGTTGAAAGAAAGCCATAAGGAGCCCCGTTTGCAGTTTGTGAGAAGCCATGTGGGGGACACAGCAAACATGTGGAAGAAGGGGCTCTGGTCAGATGAGAACAAAATGGAACTATTTGGCCTAAAAGCAAAACACTATGTGTGGTGGAAAACTAACACTGCACATTACCC
Source organism: Staurois parvus (assembly GCF_062004578.1). Lineage (NCBI taxonomy): Eukaryota > Metazoa > Chordata > Amphibia > Anura > Ranidae > Staurois > Staurois parvus. Next base: position 504,417 of record NW_028318299.1, read on the forward strand.
TGAGCACACCATCCCCACCGTGAAACATGGTGGTGGCAGCATCATGTTGTGGAGATGTTTTTCTTCAGCAGGGACAGGGAAGCTGGTCAGAATTGATGGGAAGATGAATGGAGCAAATACAGGGTAATTTTAGAAGAAAACCTGTTAGAGTCTGCAAAAGACTTGAGACCGGGGCGGAGGTTCCCCTTCCAGCAGGACAACGACCCAAAACATCCAGCTAGAGCTACAAAGGAATAGTTTAGATCAAAGCATCTTCATGTGTTAGAATGGCCCAGTCATAGTCCAGACCGAAATCCAATGGAGAATCTGTGGCCAGACCTGAAAATTGCTGTTCAGGGAGGCTCTCCATTCGATCTGACAGAGCTTGAGTGATTCTGCAAACAATGGGCAGAAATGTCCCTCTCTAGATGTGCAAAGCTGGGAGAGACATCCCCAAAAAGACTTGCAACTGGAATTGCAGTGAAAGGGGGTTCTACAAAGTATTGACTCGAGGGGAGGGGGAGGCTGAATAAAATGCCGCCACACTTTTCACAGATTTTTTTGTAAAAAATGTTGAAAACCATTTCTCATTTTCCTTCCACTTCACAATTATGTATTACTGTGTGTTATATTTTGGTCCATCACATCAAATCCCAATAAAATACATTGATGGTTTTGGTTGTAACATGACCAAATGTGGAGCATATCAAAGGGGGTGCATACATTTCAAGGCACTGTAGATAAATGATAGACCTGACCCCTTCCCTTCGTATTACAGGACAAAATAAAGTCATAACAGTCATTGATGATCTGGAGGACAGCAGTGAGGAAGTAAAGCAAAGAATCCGGAGCAGTCAGCCCACCCTTAAGAACAAGACTCATGACATTTTCCTGTTCACCAAAACAGAGAAGCAAAACAAGCAAAAACTGAGAGAGAAAGTGCGGCCGATAATTGACCTGATCCAAAGGGGTACGTTAAGGGTTCCACAACACATTGATCAGCCTAAGATCAGCCATGAACCAGAACAAGGTACTAAAAATCCACAAATATACTCATTTATGCAGAAAGTGGGCACAGTTGTGAAAGTTGCCTTTCAATGGATATCAGCAGGTCTTAAAGTGGAGCTTTGCTCTCCTTCCCCATCAGTGAAAAGATGTCAGTGAGCTCCCATGCTGGTGCTGATGCCTTCACCTGGTCTTCTTCTGGGTTAGGGATCCTCAGTCATCTTGGGTGGCCGTGCCAATGTGATATAACTCCCACGCATGCGCCGTGTAGTGTACTTTTTCAGATAAACAGGCAGGTAAAACTTTTTTATTGCAATCGAAAAATAGTATGTCTGTTCTGCAATACAAAAAAAAACTGCCTGCTCACTCAATTTTATATGTTATGTAAAACTCCACTTTAACCCCTTAGTGACGGAGGGGAAAGCAAATATTAATGCCTGAACACAATTTTTCAACTTTGACATGGGTTAGTAAAGGGGGAGTCAGATCGAGAGAATGCAGAGCCTGACCCTCCCCCTCCCCTTCCTGTGTGTGTCCCTGTCCATGTCTTTCTGCCCTGCTGATAGAATGATATGGTTGGTGAGGAGGGAGAGCCGGGAGAGGAGACACAGACATGGTGAGCAGTGGCCGCACTCTGTGATAGACCTGGTCGGACCGTGGTCGCCGCTTACCTCCGACTGTGCAACCAGGTCATTAACAGGCCCTGGATTGGGTGGCCCCGGCCCACCTGGCAAATGCCCAGCGCGCCCTACGGACAGTCCAGGCCTGCTTACTATCAGAGAACAATCCAAAATAAATTCTCCTGTTCCTGACACCCGCAGTAATACCACCTACTGTATGTGTATGTTATTTGTTGTTAGTATCTGTACTGAGGTCCAGAAACAATAGCGGCCATTTTGGTATTTTTATCCTACCTAAAACACACTGACACTGACGCTAACTGACACTGATAATAATTAAAAAACTGAATTTTAAAATCCAATCCAAAATATACTGACCCTGATCTTTGACCCTTACCTTGACCCTATCACTAACCATAACCCTTCTGTTTATTTACATCTTTCTCTCCTGCAAGGAAAGACATATACAGTGTATCTTTCTCTCCATTAAGAGGAGAAAAAAAAACGGGTAGACTGATCACTGTGATGGCCAATCAGACGCTATCACAGTGATCAGGTGACCGCAACCAGGAGTCCCCAGTCCCAATCATTAGTACCAGACTTGGGGCTCTCGGTAAGAGCCTGATCTCTGTGCTGGGAGCGCACTGTGCGGCGCACTTCCAGCACAAAGACGGGACCGCATATATGCGGCCCCATGGATACCTTGTGTACCTTGCATGTATAGCTGTCTTTTTTATGTTTTGGATGAAACAAATGAAGTGTAAAACTCCTTCTTTTTTCTGTGTCCCCATTGGGTAGATTCACACTCTTTATTTGTCCAAGTCACCATTGTCACTGAGTCAGGAAGTCATAGGAAATCCAAAATTTTACAGTTGTCACCACTGCAGGAATAAAGCATAAATCTCCAACAACTGTCTCAGAGGGCATTTACCTTCACATTTTAGGGATTTACTTCATTTTCCTGTTACAGGAGAGGAAGTGAAGGGAAACATCTCCGATCTTGGTTTGATCTGATGCTTTGGAGGCCAGAGGAGAGATCTGAGGTCTCATAGACTCCAGATCTCTTCATAAAGAGGATCTGTCATGGCCTGTGCTATCACAAGGGATGTTGTTCATCCCTTGTGATAGCAATAAAGTTGATAAAAACAATTAAATAAAATAAATAATAATAATAATTATAAAAAAATTAAATGTCCCTGTCTCCTGTGCTCATGCGCAAAGGTGAATGCATGCTGCAGTCCCGCATGCATATGTAAATGGCAATCAAAACCACACATGTGAGGTATCACCGCGAACATCAGTGTGGGAACAATAATTCCAGCACCAGACCTCCCGTGTAACTCTAAGCTGGTAGCCTGTAAAGGCTTTTAAGGCATTGCCTATGGAGATTTTGAGGTACCACAGTTGGGGGAAGTTCCACGGGCATACACAATTTTAACGTGTGATATGTTTGGTATCTATGTACACGGCGTAACATCATCTTTTATATTTTACCAAATAATCGGGTTTTATGTTGTGTTTTTGTGCATTACAATACACTAAAGTGTATTTTTTCCCAAAATATTTTTTGAAAATCCGCAGCGCAAATATGGCATGACATGAAAATATGCAACACTCACCATTTATTTTCTATTGTCTCTGCTTAAAAAAGTATATATAATGTTTGGGAGTTTTAAATAATCTTCTAGCAAACAAAATGCTGATTTTTACATGTAGAGGAGGAATGTGTGAATTGGCCCAGACTAGAACTGATTAAAGCGGAGTTCCACCCAAAAGTGGAAGCTCCACTTGTATGCCTCCGCCCCCCCCCCCCCCCCCACCCTCCACTGCCATATTTGGCACCTTTTGGGGGGAGCGGGGAGCGGGTACCTGGTTTTGACAGGTACCCGCTCCCACTTCTGGCTCAGTTTGCCACGGCTGTCATAGCCTGGTGCCCACAGTTAAGATGCTGGCCCCATGGAGAGAAGAAGGAGAGAAAGGCCGGCGCGGATGGGGACATCGCTGGACCCCGGGACAGGTGAGCGTGTGTTTAGGTCAGCACACAAAAAAGGCTGGAACTCCACTTTAAGTGATATTCCAGCTGTATACCTCCGTCCCCCCCCACCCTCCACTGCCATATTTGGCACCTTTTGGGGGGGAGCGGGGAGCGGGTACCTGGTTTTGGCTCAGTTTGCCGTGGCTGTCATAGCCTGGTGCCCACAGTTAAGATGCCGGCACCATGGAGAGAAGAAGGAGAGAAAGGACGGTGCGGGTGAGGACATCGCTGGACCCCGGGACAGGTGAGCGTGTTTTTAGGTCAGCACACAAAAAAGGTCTGGAACTCCACTTTAAGTGATATTCCAGCTGTATGTCTCAGGACTCCTCTGTCTTAGGCAGGCCAGACACAATGCAAATTCCGAACGATGATACACATCGAAAGTGAAATCGTTCATTTTCCTATCATTTGTGTGGTAGCTGCGACACGCAATTTTCACACAGCATGTGAAAGTGTAAGATCCAAAACGTTGTTGTTTTTTTTTGGGGGGGGGGGGGGAACTGGACAAATTTTTTATCATTAATGGGGGAATTGTATTAATTGACATACAACTGCGCATGACTTATGACAATTTTGACCCGGAATGAAAAAAAGAACAAAAAAACGTGCAAAGAACGATTTTTCATACACTAGCAGGAAATGATATTGAGCTACTCATTTACAAAAAAGCAGAAATTACAGGAAAAAAATAAATTAAAAAAGCAGGCTGCAGCAAATCTGCTCGGTATATGAGGTCTCAATATGTCTGCAAGAAAATTGGCGCAAACACACGTCTGTGTATGATTAATGGACCTCATACCTCATATATCAATCAGAAATGGCAGAAAAAACAGCAAGTCTGCTGAATACAGAGCACAGTGTCACACTATGGAAAAATAAATAAACAAATAAATAAATAAATGATATATATATATATAATAAGACACTCAACACCACCTTATGCTGAACAAGCACATATTTATTGTGCCAAACAAAAAACATGATTTTTCTTTTTTTTTTATTCTGTCATATATGATGGGGTAGACAATGTTTCTATATGAAAATATGAACATCTTCTTTAGAAAATAAACTTTTCTTGTACATTTGTACAATAGCAGTGCAGTCTACTAAACTGTACATTCCTCCTATAACTGAGCATTTGTTCAATTGCAGCGCAATATACACTACACCACACATGTGATTCAGGTGTTCCAATCCCCTCCATATCATGTGATTCAGGTGTTCCAATCCCCTCCATATCATGTGATTCAGGTGTTCCAATCCCCTCCATATCATGTGATTCAGGTGTTCCAATCCCCTCCATGGACACAGGTGTATACAATCAAGCCCCTAGGCATGCAGACTGCTTCTACAAACATTGGTGACAGAATGGGTCGCTCTCAGGAGCTCAGTGACTCCAAGCGTGGTCCCGTGATAGGTGGCCACCTGGGCAATAAGTCCATCAGTGGCATTTCCTGGCTACTAAATATTCCACGCTCAACTGTTAGTGGGATTATAACAAAGTGGAAGCAACTGGGAACAACAGCAACTCAGCCACCAAGTGGTAGGCCACGTCACATGACAGGGCGGGGTCAGCGCATGCTGAAGCGCACATTGTGCAGAAGTCATTAACTGTCTGCAGAGCCAATTGCTAAAGACCTCCAAACTTGGTGTGGCCTTCAGATGAGCCCAACAACAGTGCGTAGAGAGCTTCATGGAATGGGTTTCCATGGCCGTGCTGCTGCATCCAAGCCTTCCATCACCAAGTGCAATGCAAAGCGTCGGATGCCGTGGTGTAAAGCACACCGCCACTGGACTCTAGAGCAGTGGAGACGTGTTCTCTGGAGTGACCAATCACATTTCTCTGTCTGGCAGTCTGATGGACGTCTACTTACCTGACTGCATTGTGCCAAGTGTAAAGTTTGGTGGAGGGGGGATTTTGGTGTGGGGTTGTTTTTCAGGGGTTGGGCTTGGCCCCCTAGTTCCAGTGAAGGGATGACATTTTGGACAATTTCATCCTCCCAACTTTGTGGGAAGAGTTTGGGGATGGCCCCTCCTGTTCCAACATGACTGCGCACCAGTGCACAAAGCAAGGTCCATAAAGACATGGAGGAGTCAGTTTGGGGTGGAGGAACTTGACTGTCCTGCACAGAGTCCTGACCTCAACCCCATAGAACACCTTTGGGATGAATTAGAGTGGAGACTGCGAGCCAGGCCTCCTCCCCCGACATCAGTGCCTGACCTGACAAATGTGCTTCTGGAAGAATGGTCCAACCTTCCCATAGACACCCTCCTAAACCTTGTGGACGGCCTTCCCAGAAGAGTTGAAGCTGTTATAGCTGCAATTGGTCTTTTGTACGATGAACCCAATGGTGTTTTCTTAGCACCCGTATGACCTTCTCTAAAACAGCATCTTACCTGATGTTCATATTTTTGTAGACTTGCTCCCAGCAATCATAATCCTTCTTCTGGAGAATAGCAACCATGTCGACCATCTCCTCAAAAGTCATGTTGATGGCTTTCTTCCCTCTTCTTCTGGTCACTCTTCTTGTCTCCAGACTTTCCTCAACCTCCACAAGCTCCTCCACCTCTTCTGTCTCTGGTCTTCAGCAGGAGAACTTGCCATGTGCTCTTTGGTGGCCATAATGTCTTCAAATGGGCACCGAGAGAGAGAGAAGAGGCGGAGCCTGTACATTATGTAACACATGGGGATACGATTACAGTATGATGCTTTGGAACTTCAGAATATTTGTACGGAACACCAGTCCACACACATACCTGAAGTAAGTTTCTGAAGATGACTCTTCAGAGAATGTTTAACACCATACCATACAAGGTGCTCATTAACCCCCCCTGGTGGTATTCCTGAGTGTAGCTCGGGGTTAACTTTCAGTACCAAAAGCGGTAACCCCGAGCTACACTCGGGAATACACTGCACCGCTTCTCCAGCAATCCCTGCAGTATTCACCTTGTCCTGCGCTGCCGCGATGTCCCCCCTGCAGCATCCCCACCCATGTCCTCCGGCCGATGCCGGCATCTGTCTTCCAGGTTCCGTTCCCTGCAACGTCGGGACATACGGGGGACGGAACGGCGGGAAATTCAAAAATGTGAAAAAGTGACATTCACTAAATACAGTAAAATCACATAGTATAACATTCCTGTATCAAACCATTTCACATACATTGTGTCCCGAGTGCTTTGTCCGGCGCCCTGCCTGCATTTTTACTGTTCTTTCTGCCTGGAAACTGAGAAACGTCCATGGCGTCCAAAAAGCGTCCCTTTAGGTCAGACGCGGTTTAGACCGGCTAGAGAACAGCGATAGTAAATCAGAACCACTTGCAGAATTGAGCGATAATGATTGGTGGGGGAAATTCCTCATCAGACACTGAAAACGATTCTGCGACTGAGCTCAGCGATGTGCGAACTTGGCGCTATATTTCACATTTCAGTGTTTTTGGTTTGATTATATTATTGAATTACATTTATTATTATATTATTATTATTTACGATTATTTAGTATATTATAATTTATGATTTCGTGTTTCACATTTTATCCTACCCGGGATGTTTACTAGACTCTTGTTCGGACAGATTTCAGTGAGTTATTCCTAAGAATTACAGCCTACAATAAAAAAACAACATATTTCCATGCAAAATAATGTACCGCTTTGAGCACAGAAATATTGACATAATCAGACCGACAGGGAGGTTAAAGTGCAAAAAACATTTGTAGTTGCTAATATGTACTAATACATGCAGGGGCGGACTGACAACTCATGGGGCCCCCGGGCAATAGGGGATCATGGGGCCCCTGTGTCCTTGCCCAAACTAAAAAAAAGCCTATGAAAAAGGTACCAGGGGCATCTCATGGGGCCCCTACTGACCCCGGGCCCTCGGACAGTGCCCGAGTTTCCACATGGTCAGTCCGCCCCTGAATACATGTGTTTGATTTATACAATTATATTTTACTTCTGTATAGCAACGTAGCCATGTGGTGATGCGATTCATGACCTCATGTTATAGCTGACCATTTGTTACATTTTATGCATGTTTTACAATGTTTTTGATATTTTTCAAGTTTTTTTTTTTTTTTTTTTTAAGCAATGCCTGATAAATTCATGTCTCCTGATTTCCTACCACAATTCATTGAAAAGTTCAGGGAATTTTCCTGCTTATGGGATGTGAAGTCACAGGATCACTCCAATCGGTAGAAGCATGCTGAAGCTTTAAAAGAACTAAAAGAATTATGTAGCGGTTTGTGTTGATCCCACCGAAGACTATGTTAGGCGTAAAATTGATAAACTGCTTACCGTTTTCAAGGAGGAGTACAAAAAAATACAAGGTTCTAGAACATCAGGTGCCGGAGCGGATGACGCGGATGTGCCACAAGGGTGGCATTTTGAGAGCCTGATGCTTCTAGCCGATGAATCCAGAGACTCCCAATGCACTCTTCAACCAAGTGGGGCTTCAGAGTCGAGTTCATCGTCCATGGAACACGGGGAAGAAAATGAAGATGAGACAGAGACACAGGTAAATTCATCAAATGAATACAATGCAATTGTTCTTTGTATGGAACCGTATGTTCAATCATGTCTGAACTATCAATAAATCGGAATACATTCATGTCTATTGATATTGAGGCTGAGCACTGTGTGTGTTCGGGGTGATGACACATGGTGGTCCATGTTCATGAATGATCACTGAGAATGGAGTTTGGACATTTGGCAGTTTGGACTTTACACTTTATTGGATTAAGGCTGGCCATACACTATACAATTTTCTGTTCAATTTCTGCCCAATGTCCTTTAAATTTACCTTCAACTATGTAGAGCAAGGGCCTGCTTAATTGGATATAATTGGGCGCATAGTGGCTTAGTGGTTAGCACGTCTACCTTGCAGTAAATGGGTCATGGGTTCAATTCCTGACCATGGTGCCTCCTGCATGGAGTTTGTATGTTCTCCCTGTGCCTGTGTGGGTTTTCTCTGTGTACTCCAGTTTCCTCCCACACTCCAAAGACATGCTGGTAGGTAAATTGGCTCCTGTCTAAATTGTCCCTTGTATGTGTATGTATGAATGTGAGTTAGGGACCTTAGATTGTACACCCCTTGAGGGTCAGGGACTGATGTGAATGTACAATATATATGTAAAGTGCTGCATAAATTGACAGCGCTATATAAGTACCTGAAATAAATAAAATATAATTGAAAGTGTTGTTCAGGTTTGACCTCCTATTATATGTTTTTTGGTAAATCTAAAGCAATTTTCTAAAGAAAATTGTATAATGTATGGCCAGCCTTAGTGATGGACTTTAGTTGAACGTGAACTCTTCATTTGCACATTTGGATCGTATGCACTTGGGACGTTCATTTTAATTTACATTTATTTTTTGATGAACTGATACCTGATATGCACATTAGATGATTTACACTTTGTGACTTTGATTTGAAATATGTTTTTTTTTTTTACATGAATTGTTTTTGATACATGAGAACCGACTCTGCGTGTTTTATGGATTTATTTGCACTTTATATTGGGTTAGTATCAGGGGCGGACTGATAACTCATGGGGCCCCCGGGCAATAGGGGATCATGGGGCCCCTGTGTCCTTGCCCAAACTCAAAAAAGCCTATGAAAAAGGTACCAGGGGCATCTCATGGGGCCCCCTACTGACCCCGAGTTTCAAATGGTCAGTCCGCCCTTGGTTAGTATATGATTCAGATTTATTGATAGTTCATATCTGATTGAACATTTGGCTCTATAGAAAGCGCAGTTTCATTGTATTGATTTTATATTTAGACTGCCAGTCTTTTTCAGCAACTGCAGCTCTTAGGCCGGCCATACATGATACAATTTTCTTGAGAATTCGGTTTTACGTTTACGAAAAACCATATAATAGGAGGTCAAACCTAAACAAAACTTTCACTTGTATCCAATTAGGTAGGCAATTGCACTACATAGTTGAAGATAATTCTAAAGGAAATTGGACAGAAATTTGTAAGAAAATTGTACAGTGTATGGCCAGCCTTAATCTAAGGAATATCAGATCCAACTGGCGCAGATGCTTATTAATAATTACAGGTACATTCATGTTGTATTGTTTGCTATTTACTTTATTTACATAAATGTCAACAGAACAGTGAATGATTTTTTAAATATTGTACTTTTTTGCATGCCTATATTAACCGCTACAGGGTGGCAGGGCTGCGCAATTACACGTATATGTTTGTGATTTTGCATTTCTGGGTAGGAGGCACGAGTGCGCCCTGCCCACGCCGCCATTGGCATCTTCAGCTGTCGATTACCGGGTTCCAGCTGCAGATTCACCACCGGCACCCGGCGATCACCAAGTATCACTGACAGGGGAGAGGTCTGTATGTAAAGAATGCTCTCACCTGTCAGCTCCAGCGCGCTGCTTTGTATGGCTCTGCATAGCAGAGCCATACAAAGCAGCATGTTTACAGTGTAAAACACACACAGCACACAGTTAACCCAAATGTTAACCCCTTACTGCCCGATGTCATTAGTACAGTGTCAGTGCTTTTTATTAGCACTGATCACTGTATTAGTGTCACTGGGGATGTCAGTGGCAGTTAGTCATTTGCCCCCCGTGTCAGAATGCCCACTGCAGTCCACCAGTCCTGCTATAAGTCGCTGATTACCGCCATTACTAGTATTGAAAAAAAAATAGTGAATGCGGGGTCCGGGGAGAGCGGATATAGTGAATGCAGGGTCTGTGAGAGCGGATATAGTGAATGCAGGGTCCGGGGAGAGCGGATATAGTGAATGCGGGGTCCGGGGAGAGCGGATATAGTGAATGCGGGGTCCGGGGAGAGCGGATATAGTGAATGCAGGGTCCGGGGAGTGCGGATATAGTGAATGCGGGGTCCGGGGAGAGCGGATATAGTGAATGCGGGGTCCTGGGAGAGCGGATATAGTGAATGCGGGGTCCAAGGAGAGCGGATATAGTGAATGCAGGGTCCAGGGAGTGCGGATATAGTGAATGCGGGGTCCGGGGAGAGCGGATATAGTGAATGCGGGGTCCGGGGAGAGAGGATATAGTGAATGCAGGGTCCGGGGAGAGCGGATATAGTGAATGCGGGGTCCGGGGAGAGCGGATATAGTGAATGCAGGGTCCGGGAAGAGCGGATATAGTAAATTCAGGGTCCGGGGAGAGCAGATATAGTGGATGCATGTTCTGGGGAGAGCGGATATAGTGAATGCAGGGTCCGGGAAGAGCGGATATAGTGAATGCGGGGTGCGGGAGAGCAGATATAGTGAATGCGGGGTCCTGGGAGACCAGATATAGTGAATGCGGGGTCCGGGGAGAGCAGATATAGTGAATGCGGGGTCCGGGGAGAGCGGATATAGTGAATGCAGGGTCCGGGGAGAGCGGATATAGTGAATGCAGGGTCCAGGGAGACCAGATATAGTGAATGCAGGGTCCGGGGAGAGTGGATATAGTGAATGCAGGGTCCAGGGAGAGGGGATATAGTGAATGCAGGGTCCGGGGAGAGCGGATATAGTGAATGCAGGGTCCAGGGAGACCAGATATAGTGAATGCAGGGTCCGGGGAGAGCGGATTTAGTGAATGCGGGGCCCGGGGAGAGCGGATATAATGAATGCAGGGTCCGGGGAGAGCGGATATAGTGAACGCGGGGTCCGGGGAGAGCGGATATAGTGAATGCGGGGTCCGGGGAGAGCGGATATAGTGAATGCACGGTACGGGGTTTAGTAACGCTTTAATCTGTTAAGGAATTCACACCACTCTCTCAACCCTCCATCTGAGTTTCTTCCATTTTTCCCTATATCCATTTGGCATTGACGATCAAAAGCAACATAATGCTGAAGAATCCTTTATAAATAAAATAGTAGGATCCTGAATTGGCTGGTGGTGTAATCCATACATGTTTTCCATCAATTACGCCCCCACAATTCAGAAAACTCCATATATCCTGGCATTCTTTTGCAATGTCTTGCCATTCCTGGGAATTCATGGGGAACTGTTGATAGAAGAGGAAAGAAAACATGAATATTTTCCATTGCTAATGAATGTTTTTATAATTTTTCTGTAGGATACTCGAAGCCCAGAAGCACAGAAGCCAGGAGCATCCGGTATGAGGACCCAGTGAGGGAAAAAGAGAAAGATTTCAGATTATGATACTTTGCTGAGGGATGCCTTGTCTAGTGGTGGACACAAAGGTGATGAATGTGATGCTGTGGGTGTCCTTCTTGCACATAAGTTACGCAGGATGTCCAGTCAACAACGAGACATATTTGAATCTTTGCTTAATAAACTGATTGCCATTGGACTTAAGGAACAACTTACACAAAATACAGAAATTGTAGGTTACCAGGGATGTATATCTTGGCCACCTGTCCATAACTAGCAGGTGAATCATTTGTCCCAACCACAGGCTGACCAATGCACCATGAACCCCATCAAAGTTCTTGCTTCCAAGACTCACAATACACAAATCTGTAAAGCACTTCTCTCTATGGTGTTAACAGTTCTTGTTCTTGTTTTGCACTATATTTTGCATTTTACTTTTTGGCTTTTTTTCTCAGAGAACAGATGTGGGAATTCTCCCTTTCCGAGTCACCCCCTTGCCTCACACCAACCCTTGGTTCCACCCCTTACCTACCTCCCAGTACCGGCCTTTTAGAGAATACAGAACCAAGTGTCAATCTGTATGGAATTTGTGAAAGTGGTGGTAAACTCTCCAAACGCTCCTCTGATTTTAATAGATTCCTTTAAACAAAGGTATTGTCCATCATTATGCACACTACGGCAGCCCAAATCACATTACTTACTATTTTTGTCAAGTTATATAAATCGTTTCTCCTGGGGTTCGACGGCACCATCTTAGGGAGGGGCGGACTGACCATTTGGAAACTCGGGCGCTGCCCGAGGGCATGGGGTCAGTAGGGGGCCCCATGAGATGCCCCTGGTACCTTTTTCATAGGCTTTTTTGAGTTTGGGCAAAGACACAGGGGCCCCATGATCCCCTATTGCCTGGGGGCCCCATGAGTTGTCAGTCCGCCCCTGATCTTAGGTATTGTTTTGTGAGTCCTCAATGCATTGTCTTTCCACCCGTTCATTTAGCTGTTGCCAAAAAGGTCTTATCCATGCCTCATTCTCAATCCGACGTTCCTATGGCAGCCGTGCTTCGCCATTCACGGTCAACCTGATATACTCATCAGGTACAATAGATAGTGAAATAAAGCGCAGCTTCACCACATATACCACGTGGAGTAAAACAGGTGAGCAAACATACAGAAAACATTGATCTGCCCGGGATTACCCCCCCCATGTGACATGTCACACATTACATGAGGTGTAGCAGGAGGTGCAGGAACAATCTGTAATTTCAGGGGTTTTGGGAGCTGTGCCTCTGGGAGCAGAAACTCAAGACAAAACATCCTGTCTTGGGTTTGCTCATGCGTCGGTGACATCACTAGATATAACGGGGTGCATGGCAAGAAAACAGAACTAGTAAGGAGACATTCACAAGAAGGGATTACTAAGGTTTGTCATGCAGATTTTGTTGGGATCAAATTGTAAGAGAGAGTTTACTACCACTTTAATGATAACAAGAAAAGCAGTAAAATAGATCCCCTGCAGCCAGACACAATGGACCACCTTCAAAAAAGTACCCCCCCCCAAGAACAGTAGACCCCTGGCAACAGATCTCCCCACAAGCCAGCATCATTAGACCCTCCAGCAGCTAGCAACTCAACAGGAGATCTCTCCCAGCAACAACTGGCCGCACTAAAACATAAGATCCACCCCCAGCAGCAATAGATCCCACCATCAACAGTAGACCTCCCCAACAACAATGGACACCCCTCCCCTGCAAAAAAATAGATCCCCTCCAGTGACAATGGATCCCCCAGCAGCCATCATCAATGGACCCTGTAGTACACCCCACCACCCCTTGCCATTACATGCACTCAGTGCTGGAGGTGCCGGAACTGCGTTCCCCCGCGTTCCCACTGAAAAAAAGCTCTGCCTTTACCATGATTATTGTTAAAGATATTGTTACTTATTGTTTGCAGATTAAACATTAAAATGTTTCCAAAGCTCTGCATTTGCTTTTGTTTTATTGTATACAATTTGATGAGGATATCCATGATATGATTACTATTATTACACATTACAAACACTGCTGACATATTGTACCATCATTTAACAAATATTCACATAACCGAGAAAAAAAACCGCCTGCGTGTGTTCTTACCGTCAAATACTGTGATTGGAGCACTACGGCCTCACGTCTCAGGTATAATTCACCCAATGACTGGGCTGAAATTTCTGCATTTTTTATGTACAAAAGCTCCTCTCCTGAATGCAACTTTGGTGGTGGTGGTGGTGGTGGTGGTGGTGGTGGTGGTGGTGGGGGGGGGGTTCAGCCTCTAAACATCTATGTGTGCTTGGACATGTATGTTAACATGGAGGACCATTTAGTGGCAAAAAAAAAGCCTTAATCACCGGTAGAAGCAGCTTTTTGTAGCTCAAGCATGCACAAGGTCTTATACTTTATGATACATTTAAGTGTGAAAACTTACAAGCTTCTTATAGTATCTGTGTTGGTTTTCTGCCATGGTGAACGCTCACAGCAAGCTATGCAATGCCAGTTCTTGTAGGTGTATGGTAATCCTGGTCCAATAAGAGAGGTCATTCTCCTGGAAGGTTAACCTGTTGTAAAGTCTCCGTCTATAGAGACCTGGCCAGAATTCTGGTTATGGTCTTTGGCTCGCTTCTCTCCTAACACAGTAAATGAACTGCTCAGCAGATGATCTGGGTATAGAGTTAGGAGCAGCTAGTCAAACATCCAGCCACCTTCATTTCCACATGGACACCTTGAATTTCATCCAGTTTTAATTACAAATCAAATGCTTAAGCCCTGAAGAAGAGAGAAGCTTCTCCCTTGAAATGTGTTGGTTGTATGTGATGTTCCCAATCAATAAACATTTTATATTAAAGCAGAGTTCCACCCAAAAGTGGAAGCTCTGTTTTGCTGCCCCCCCCCCTCTCCGCTGCCACTTATGGTACCTTTTGGGGGGGAGGGGGAAGCAGGAACTTGGTTTTCACAGGTACCCGCTCCCACTTCGGCAAACTGAGTCAGAAGTTCGGCACCCCCACAGCTCTCTGGGACACTTCCAAGGTCCCAGAGGACTGCGGCCCATTCACAAAGTGCAGCCCACTTTGTGCATACGCAGTAGGAAACTGGCAAGGAGCTGCAAGGCGTAGCTGCCAGTTTCCCTTAGTCAAAATGGCGGTGCCATCACCCGACAGCCAATTGAAGAATCAGCTCAGGGAGAGGACACCGCTGGATGCCTGGACAGGTAAGTGCCCTACTATTAAAAGTTAGCAGCTACAGCATTTGTAGGTGGCAGGGGCCGGAACTCCACTTTAATAACCAACCTACATGTCCAATTTTACTAGGGGCTCCTTACTCCATACCCATGAACAGAGGTAACACCAATGGCAATATTCCTAAAAAATAAGTTTTGCTTGGTGTGACGCAACTTTATAAAGACTGATGATCTAATAGATGCCCACCCAGTAGAAGTGTTCACTTTACCACAGCGAGGGGCTGGAGACCTTTAGAAATGAACACTGAGCAGGAAAATTATTTCATGTAAAGTTGTATAGATCACATATCAGGTCTAAATGTTCTATGTTTCTGTGTTTTGTCTTCACAGAAAAAGAAGAGTCCAAGGACACTGTGAGTATCGGTGTCTTACTTTCAATAGAGTTTGCTAAGTTATTCAGCCAGGCTGTATGTCCTGGTGGTCACAATAAGCGTCCTCCTAGGGACAGCCCAGGATGGCTACATTTGATTTCCTAAGCTTGTCTAGTGTCAGGAAGTTTTGCCGGAAAACAGACATATTGGAAATCCAGCCATTTTGGAATAGAATAGGGATGTCAAAGAATCTCTGTTGAGTATTTTATTGTTGCTTGTATCCCTGTGAGGACTACCAGCCCTTCCTGCCATGAGGTGGTTGGGTTGACGTCTACATGGAGTCATCAGCAGATGCTTGCAGTGAACTGTGACCACAAGCTTTCAGTTTGCTACTTGCAGGAAAGATACCTTATCATTGTACTGAACACATACATTGAAAACCATGTAGCTTTCTGACCCACAGCTTGCTGTAAATACGAACAAGCCCTAAAGCCTAGTACACACGATCAGAAAATACCGCTTTCAAAGCGATCATAGGATAACCTGACAGGACACAGCTTTTGTCCAAAATTATCAGAAAGGGACAAACACAAACTTTGTTTTCGTACAATACCAGTTATTGTACGATTTTTGTTTAATCAGTGCAGTATTTGCCAAACAAATCGGAAGAGCAAGACCACGCATGCTCTGAAACGAAAGAATACATTACAATACAACACATGACATCACTTCACAAGTTGTATTCTATGGAATGAGAATTTTCATAACTTTAGTAACTTCTTCATTTTCAATATGAGACTTGCATGAAAAAAAAAAAATGGATGATCATTTGTCTGATAATCTCATTGCATGTATCCAGGCTTAAGGATCTATCCATAAACTGAAACAACATTCCAGCCAGGCAACTTTTCCCCAGGATTCCCCACTTGCATCAGAGTCCCAAGCTTTCCCTTCACATCAGGCACCACAGAGTTCTCCTTTACATCAGAGTCCACAGAGTCCCCAATTACATTAGAGCCCCCAGTGTTCCTCCTTAGCTAAGAGTCTGCAGAGTTCCCCCTTACATCAGAATTTGCAGAGTCCCCCCTCACCTCTGTATCCGCACCTTCCCTTACATCAGTGTTCTCACTCCCCCTCACCTCAGTATCCCCACTCTCTCTAACATCAGTGTCCTCACTCCCCCACACCTCAGTATCCCCACTTTCCCTTACATCAGTGTCCTCACTCCCCCTCACCTCAGTATCCCCACTTTCCCTTACATCAGTGTCCTCACTCCTCCTCACCTCAGTATCCCCATTTTCCTTACATCAGTGTCCTCACTCCTCCTCACCTCAGTATCCCTATTTTCCTTACATCAGTGACCTCACTCCCCCTCACCTCAGTATCCCCACTTTCCTTACATCAGTGTCCTCACTCCCCCTCACCTCTGTATCCCCACTTTCCCTTACATCAGTGTCCTCACTCCCTCTCACCTCAGTATCCCCACTTTCCCTTACATCAGTGTCCTCACTCCCCCTCACCTCTGTATCCCCACTTTCCCTTACATCAGTGTCCTCACTCCCTCTCACCTCAGTATCCCCACTTTCCCTTACATCAGTGTCCTCGCTCCCCCTCACCTCAGTATCCCCACTTTCCCTTACATCAGTGTCCTCACTCCCCCTCACCTCAGTATCCCCACTTTCCCTTACATCAGTGTCCTCACTCCCCCACACCTCAGTACCCCCACTTTCCCTTACATCAGTGTCCTCACTCCCCCTCACCTCTGTATCCCCACTTTCCCTTACATCAGTGTCCTCACTCCCTCTCACCTCAGTATCCCCACTTTCCCTTACATCAGTGTCCTCACTCCCCCTCACCTCAGTATCCCCACTTTCCCTTACATCAGTGTCCTCGCTCCCCCTCACCTCAGTATCCCCACTTTCCCTTACATCAGTGTCCTCGCTCCCCCTCACCTCAGGATCCCCACTTTCCCTTACATCAGTGTCCTTGCTCCCCCTCACCTCAGGATCCCCACTTTCCCTTACATCAGTACCATCCACCCCCTCACGTCAGAGTCCCATTCTCAGGAGCTGGGAGGTGGAGCAGTATGAGAGGGAACAGATCTGTACTCTGGAGGAAGAAGTTCCCTCCTCCTCTGAATGGTGGGGCCCGAGGCAAGCACTTGATTGGTTGTAAAGATGCCGGATGTTCCTTGCAACCAATGACCATGACAGTGGCAGTTGGAGTATAACTGTTCTGGAGACTACAGGAATCAGCCAGCCGACAATCAAGGTGTGTTAACAGACAGTTTCTCCCATCCATGGACTTGTTTGGATGGGAAAAATCAGGATGCTTTTTACAAACTGTAGTTAACATTTCAGACTGTGGGCAACCATGCTTAGACTCTTGGAAGAGCCCATGTTTCAAAGTTAAAAAGCTTCTGAGGTTTGATGTGAAGACTTCCTTTCACAAAGATTTTTCTGCAAATCTAGCCCAGTAGCCAGATGTTTACAAGACCCATAGAAGCAGACATGCAGCTAAAAGGCAGTTGTAGTACCAAGAGGTCCAATCATTTATCTTTGTGTCATCGACCTGATGAAATATTGACATTATTTTTGCAAACAGTGTGAGTTCAATGATTTGCCAAGAATGATGTTTTAAAAGTTGTACCCATTATGAGGTTTACTGAATTCCAGCCATCTATAGACACTCTGGGATGCAAAGCCTATATCTATATTCTATTTCTCAGTTTCACTATGTGTGCTTCTGTATATGGTATCCCACGTGCATTCAGTTGGCTTTTTTGTGTTGGACCAACAGGTATCGTTTGTGCTGGTCACGGGTTTATCAGGGATTGTACTACGGATAACATATCACTCACCAGATGGTAGAAATGTAAGTAGGATTTAGTTCTCTGTATGTGTCTTCTGTGGTAACCATGAAACTTACAGAATTCAGATTATAAAATATCTGCATCAAAAAGACAAAAACAATCATATAAACCTTTATATAGAAATCAGTGAAATAAGTTTTTGTTTGACAGTCAATGTCACACCACAACCTATGGCCATCAACAATGTGCCAAAATGCTGTGTTGCATTGTCCTCCTCCATGCACAAAGGCCTCCATCACTTCCTCCTCACTCTCTTTTAGGACCATTGAAAAAAAAGTAAGTTAAAAAAATTATAAGTCCAGTAAAATAATTTCTTGTTTGGTAGTACTTAGGCCCATCTTGGCCCTAAAATCCACCTGGTTTTTTTTAGTATATAAAAACTTGACATTGAAAGTCACATAAAGTTACATTTATAAAATACAGAAAAAGGTACTGAAAATGGACAAATTAGTTAATCAAAATTATTATTATTATTATTATTATTATTATTTAAGATGTATAAAGCACCAACAGTCTGTGCAGTATAAAGGGAGACATTATAAAGGTATTTATAATACAAGATGGTTAGGAGGGCCCTGCTCATAAATAAATATATATATACAATATATATATATATAAAAGTACAAAGTGTGCTGTCAAACTGTAGAACCATCAACAATGTGTCCACCTCCATGAACAAAGACCTTCATCACCTGATCACTTGTAGGACAACCCAGTCTATTTTAGGGCATCTGCAAAAAAAAACAAAAAAAAAACAAAAGATGGTCACATACACCCAAGCCAACCTCCAAATTTAGTTTAAATTAAAAAAACAAATAAATCTAACATAATTCCATTTAGTAGAAAGAAAACAAAATGATTGAACACAGCCACAGTACTTATAAAGGTTGAGTAAACCTTAATGAAAATGTAATCAATGAAAAATGTAAATGATTCAAATTCCCTTTTCTTTGTAACTAAAGTTGCTGAAGAAACAAAACTATAAAATACTTCACTTTTTCTTGTCTTGTCATTAAATTTAAATATTAAAAGTAGTGCAGAATTGATTGATGGGATATAAACAAGTGGAGGGTACCTAAGCCTGGTACACACAGGCCAAATACCAACTGGTATCGGCCGGTTCAACAGAAGCCATCGCAACCCTTTTGGTTTGTAAATATGCAATGACTGTTTTTTTAACCACTTGCCCTCCTGAGAATCCCCCCCCCCCCCCCTGAGCAGGCCATTTTTTGCATTACGGAGCTGCTTTACATTAACTGAAAATTGTGCGGTCATGCAACGCTGCCCCCAAATTAAATTTATGTCCTTTTTTTCCCATAAATAGAGCTTTCTTTTGGTGGTATTTAATTGCCTGTGCATTTTTTATTTTTTGTGCTATAGAAAAATAAAGACCGACAATTTAGAGAAAGAAAACAATATTTTTGACTTTTTGCTATTAAAAGTCCAGTAAAAAAAAATTTAAAATCAAATTTCGTCATAAATTTACACCAAAATGTATTCTGCTCCATGTCTTTGCTAAAAAAAAATCCCAGTTCATGTAAATGAATTGGTTTACGTGAAAGTTATAGCATTTACAAATGGCGGTATAGATACTGGAATTGATTTTTTCTACTAGTAATGGCGGCGATCAGCGACTTACAGTGGGACTGTGGGACTGACGCGGACACTCTGACACTGGGGGAACTGACTTGGTGTCACTGACATCCCTAGTGACACCAATACAGTGATCAGTGCTAAAAATAAGCACTGACACTGTACTAATGGCACTGGGCAGGAAGTTAACATAAGTGGCGATCAAAGGGTTAACTGTGTGCTGGGAGTGTTTTACTAGGGGGCGGGGTCTGTGTGCTTCACTGTAATCACACTGCTCTGGATGGCTGTGCTGTGCAGTGTGCCCGAGCTGACAGGGAGAAGGACTATTAGTAAACAAACCAATCCTCCTCCCCTTCGGAGATGCACGTGAATCACCGGGAGCTGGCGGGGAAGCAGTGATTTTGCACACCCTACGGTGGCGGGGAAGCAGTTAAACTACAGCTATGCTCTTGTCTGACAGAAGCTGGCTGAACAGCTTCTATCAGACAGGCTGATGTACACACAGGCCAAATGTCGACCAGTTTCTGATGAACCAGCCAATCTTTGTTGATTGCTTTTGTCGAATGGGCATGCTGGAATATTAGCATCTGATCAGTGCTCACAGCCAATGGCGGTCCCCTGTCAGAACACAATAGCTCAGCAGGGAGATTGCTGTACTAACACAGCTTAACTAGTGCAGCGAGCTCCTCACAAGCTCCTCAGTTTTTCTTCTTTCAGCCCACTGGAGGTGTGTACCAGACTTTGAAGGGTTGATGAAGAGTCTGGACCTTCTCATCTTGAGCATCTTCTTGCCAGATGGCACCAATTTATACATTTTGCACCAAATCTGTGCAGGAGTCATCAGCCTACTGAGAATGTATATTGAATCTGAAGCTCCTCCTGTGTGTTCCCCACCATCTACCTTCTTATCTTTTCCCTACTGCCATGTCTGTGCCAGTTTTCCCTCATCAATGTCTATATCTTGTTTTAATGACCCCTGAACACCTAGACGTTTTGCATAGTCTTTAGCCAGTTTTTCCCCCTGCCATCCCACATTCCCAGGATCTTCTATCACCTCTTATGGTGGTCTTGATAGGTCTCTCTCCTTTGTAGCCCCCGTGCACAGATGATTAGGTCACCTGTAAATTGTTAATATTTTTTTTCACACACAGTACTTTCATGCCAACTCTTGGATAGTTGCGGCTGCCAGGGCTTACTTCAGGAAGTCATCGCAACCCTTATGGTTTGTAAGTATGCAAAGACTGTTTTTTTTTTTTTAAACTACAGCTATGCTCCTTCATGACAGTTTAATTGAGCCCCTACCCAGGTACTATGTGATGCACAAGCCTTAAAAAGTGAAAAGACTTCCTGCACTGTCCCTGACTGAGCCAAATCCTCCTTCATTTTTGTCTCACAAGCTCTCCCTACCAGACACTGCAGCTCACAGTGGGAGGGTTTCAGCAACAGTGACAGTGCTGTCAATCCAGAAAGAAGTGGGCATGACTAGGTATGGCCAGGTGCTGCTTGTCAAGCTACAGGTTTGTAAAAAAGCAGAACAATGCTGATAGTCACACCCCTGCAACCTTCTTCTCCCTATATAGTACAAGCAGGAACAGCCTTTATAAGAGTAGAAACCACACTATGAATTCAGGAGCAGTGCAGCATTGTTGCCACCCCACCACAGAAAGCTGCATTAGGTGAACTTCAACACAGGATCAAGGGGCTAAGAGAAAGCTGGACAGAAAGACATATCATGAAGTGCTGCAGCACAAAATATTTAATAGGAGGGCATAATTCTACTTTAAGAAACAAGTGTCACGTGTCAAAAATGGAAATAGTAATGTTAACATGACACTATAGTGTGTTTACACGGAGTACATACAGTATTTTAAATTAAAGCAGTAGATGTTTACTACTGAAAAAGTAAAAATACATACCCGGGAAAAGGGATTTCAACTTTCTACACATACATAACCAACTCACAATTTACCCTACAAACTACCTCTCTATCCAACTGGGAGAAACTTCTCTCACAATCAATACTACCACACACATGGGAAAAAACCTTTAACATCACCCATAAAGCACCTCGATGCAGCTCCCACCGGGAATCATACATAAAAATATTACACCAATGGTACTTAACACCCGTTAAACTCTCTATATAATACCCTCAACACTCATCCGCTTGCTGGAGACAATGCGGAGAAATAGGATCAACTCTCCATATACTTTGGACATGTAAATCTCTCAGATCTTATTGGAACAGCGTTTTCCAATTGATCTCAACAATAACTGAAACCCCAGTAACACCAAACTCTGCTCTAGCACTCCTCCACATTGGAATTCACAAATTCCCTAGAGACTCTCGCACTTTTATTGTCCACACATTAGCAGCTGCTAAGACCAGCCTTACTAAATTATGGAACTCTTCCAAAATTCCCTCTCTCTCTTCACTTATAACAGATCTTAATTTCCAATGTGATATGGAAAGAAGATCAGCCCTCAACAATTCCTCCTACCACATGTTCAAATACCACTGGTCTCGATGGCTACAGAACCCAAACTGTTCCATAAAAGGCTGATATTTTAAGTATATAATGCTAAGAACCTTTACCCTTGACTGGTGCTCTCAGCACCCTCCCCCCTCTTTTTCCTCCCCCTCCCCACCTTACCCTTCCATCCCTGTTCCTTACCCCCTTTATATAACATATACACCCATATACGTTTCACACCAAACCGAGCATACCTCTCAGGTCAATGCGACTTACGTTTATAATGTCCCCAGCCAAATGTAGAGGAATGTATTTCACACAAAATGTATTGCTGTACTTGACCGTGAACCGTATTATCCTACCTTGTTTTGTACTAAAATCTTTCAATAAAAATATTGAAACATAAAAAGTAAAAATATCACCAGAGTTCTTCTTAATTTAGCTTTATAAATTATTGAATACCTTAATGCTATGAAAGTGAATAACTTACCTTTAGCCTTGCAAAAGCCATGGACATTTTATTAGCACAATGATAAATGGTAGATAGTAAAAGGCAACTTCCCACATTGAACTGTCCTTGGAATGATCAAGTTACACAATGACAGTGTTTACCTCTGCCCTCTGTTCCTTTCAAGTTTCTTTTTCAATTTTTGATTATAGTTTCTTCATATAATGACTTTGTAAAAGATGGAGGAGTGATTTCTGCCTCCATAATACAAGGTTCTTTGGGGACCCAGTGGTCTCAGAAGACGCAGAGGTCCCTGGAGAGGCAGGAGCACTGGGATCAAACAGGGGTCACAGGAGACACAGAGGTAACTGCAGAACCAAGAATGCTGGAGACACTTAGGTCATTGGAGTGGAGGCACCAGAGCACTGGGATGAATGGAGACACTTGAGTCACCAAAGAACTTGGGGCACTGGAGATATTTGGGTAACTTGAGTGCAGAGGTCACAGGAGAAGCTGAGGTCACAAGAATGCTAGGCAAACTGGAGACATTTTGGTAACTGGAATTCAGGGGGTTGCTGAAAGTCCAGGAGTACAAGGGTCCCTGAAGGCACAGGTGCTTTATGGTCACTAAAGATACTGAGGTCACTAGAGTGGTAGGGGCACTGGAGACACTTGGATCACTGCAGTGCAGAGGTCTCTGGAAGCACAGGAGAACTGGGATGAATGGAGACACTTGAGTCACCAAAGTACTTGGGGCACTGGAGATACTTGGGTAAATGGAGTGAAGGGGTCACAGGAAAAGTTGAAGTCACAAGAGTGCTAGGGGAACTGGAGACACTTCGGTAACTGGAATGAAGGGGGTCTCTGAAAGTCCAGGAGTGCAAGGGTCTCTAAAGGCACAGGTGTGTTGAGGTCACTGAACATACTGAGGTCACCAGAGTGGTAGGGACACTGGAGACACTTGGGTCACTGGAGTTTAGGGCTCTCTGGAAGCACAGGAATGCAGGGGTCCCTGAAGGCACAAGAGCACTGGGATCACCAGAGACACTTGAGTCACCACTTGGGTACCTGGAAACACAGGAGTGCTGAAGACAGATGAGCATTGGGGTCACTGGACACACTGGGATTACCAGAGTGCTAGAGGCACTGAAGACACTTGGGTAACTGGAGTACAGGGGTCTCCAAAAGCACAGTCAATGGAAACAAAGGGAATGATGGAGGCACAGGGGGGCTCAATGTGCAAGTAGCAACTGTTGCTTGAATGTGGAGCAATGCATCACATAACCCTTAAAGATGACACCTGAGAGCTGAAGGGCTGTGGAGCTAGCACTCTGGGTGTAGCCCAGAAGTTCTGACAAACACAATTTGAAATAGACCTGGTGCTGGATCGAGAATGAGTTTAGTACGACAGGCCTAAGATATATCCATCCTTTCATCCTTAGATTGTTCCTAATGTTTGGTCAACTTGAAAGTTAAACTTTGTAATCCTGTATTTGTGTCTGGTGTGGTTCAATCAAAATACTGATACAAATGTAACTCTATACTAGCATCCCCGAATCGATTCCATGTTGTCCTGGACTGTGACCCTGGTCAGCTTTTACAATGCTTACTACAGACCCAGTGCTACTAATGTAAGTTAAATTTGAATATTTCCTGTCTGACTATGCTTTGCCATTGGAAAAAAAAATTCCTTTCCCTGTTTACAATCTAGGAGGGAGGGGGTAGTGGTACAAAAGGTAGTAACTGTGGGGGATGAACTGGTAGGAGGAGTAGAAGATTCCATTATTAGTTGAGGGCAAGACAGGCTTCCCTGAAGAGATAGGTTTTCAGAGATCGCCTAAAAGTGAGCAGAGTAGGCAATAGTCTGATAAATTGAGGTAGAAAGTTCCAGAGGATGGGGGATGCTCTGGAGAAGTCCTGGAGACGAGCAAGGGAAGAGGAGACAAGGGAGCTAGAGAGCAGGAGGTCGTGCGAGGAGCAGAGAGTACGGTTTGGGTAATATTTGGAGACAAGGTCGGTGATGTAATTTGGGGCGGAGTTATAAATGGTTTTATATGTTATTGTTAATGTTTTGAATTTTATCCGTTGGGCAATGGGAAGCCAGTGGAGGGATTGTCAAAGAGGCGTGGCCACCTTGTTAGTAAGGTGGATGAGTTGGGCAGCAGCATTCATAATATGCTAAAGAGGGGATAGCCTGCGATGAGGTAGGCCAATGAGGAGGGAGTTACAATAGTCAAGGAGAGAGATAACCAGGGAGGGAATAAGTTGCTTAGTGGTTTCCGAGGTTAGGAACGGCTGTATCTTGGAGATGTTGCGGAGGTGAAGTCTACAAGATTTGGACAGTGATTGGATTTGGGGCTGAAAGGACAGATGGGAGTCTAGGATTACACCTAGTACCCTGGCATGAGGGGAGGGACTGATGGTTGTATTATTGATCTTGATGGAGAAGTCAGGGGAGGGGGCACAGGCTGGAGGGAATACTAACAGCTCAGTTTTGGAAAGATTGAGTTTGAGGAAGTGGAGTGACATCCATGCCGATATGTCGCTTAGTAGGTTAGTAATGCAAGAGGAGACTGAAGGGGTGAGGTGAGGGGTAGAAAGATAGATTTGTGTGTCATCAGCATAGAGATGGTACTTAAAGCCATGGGAGTTTATCAAGTTACCAAGGGAAGAGGTGTAGATGGAGAAGAGTAGGGGTCCAAGGACAGAACCTTGAGGGACCCCTACAGAAAGAGGGAAAGGAGAGGAGGAGCCAGAGTTATAGGTAATGCTAAAGGAGCACTGAGATAGGTAGGAGGAGAACTAGGAGAGAGCAGAGTCTCGGAGGCCAAGAGAGTGGAGTTTTTTGGAGAAGGGGATGGTCAACAGTATCAAAAGCCACAGAGAGGTCAAGCAGTAAGAGTACATAGTAGTGGCCATTAGTTTTAGCAGTTAATAGATCATTAGTGAGGTTTAGTAGGGCAGTTTCGGTGGAGTGTAGGGGGCGGAAGCCGGACTGTAAAGGGCCAAGAAGGTTGTTGTCAGTGAGGTAGGAGCTCAGGCGATTGTAGACTAAGCGTTCTAAGAGTTTAGAGGTAAATGGCAGCAGGGAGATGGGTCTTAAGTTGTTCGAGTCAGTGGGGTCCAGGGAGAGCTTTTTAAGTATGGGAGTGATGTGTGCATGCTTTAGAGGGGTGGGGAAGGCACCATTAGAGAGGGAGAGATTGAAGATGTTAGTGAGGGAGCATAGGATGGAAGAAGAGGATGACCTTAGTAGTTGTGAGGGGACAGGATCCAGGGGGCAGGTAGTGAGATGGGCTTCTGAGAAAACTTTAGTGACCTCTTCAGTAGTAGCGAGGTCAAAAGAGGAAAGTGTTGAGGGAGGTTTAGTATAAGGTATGCTAAGTGGAATGGATGTCTGTGCAGTGGTGATGTCCCTACAAATTGCATCAATCTTGTTTTTGAAATGATTTGCAAGCAGTGAGTGAGGTAGTGGGTGGAGGTGGAGAAAGTAGAGAGTTAAAAGTAGAGAAGAGACTACGAGGACTGGATGACAAGCTATTGATAAGAGTGACAAAGTAGGCTTGTTTGGCAGCATAAAGGGAGGAATTGTATGTTAAGAAAGCAGATTTATATCTAGTGAAAGCTTGGTGAGATTTGGTTCTACACCACAATCGCCCCAGCGCACGACTATGTCATTTAAGATTTCTGGTGTCCTCAGTCTGCCAAGGTTGTAATGGTCGGGGCCTGATTCTTCGTGTTGTTAGAGGAGCAAGTGAGTCTAATGTGGATGAAAGTGAACTGTTGTAGACAGCAGTGGCCAGGTCAGGGCAAGGCAGGGGAGAGATTCTGTCATAGAGTTGGTCAGTTGCAGAGTGGAAAGGAGCCGGGTTCAGGTTGTGAAGGTTTCTGTGGGTAATTGTTTGCTGCTTGGAGGGAGAGGTGTTTGAAGATGAGGACACTGTGAAGGTGATGAGATTGTGATCAGAGAGAGGAAAGGGGGTGTTTGTGAGGTTGTAGGGAGTGCAAAGATGGGAGAAAACAAGGTCTAATGTATTCCCATCAGACTGAGTGGAGGACGGTGTCCATTGTGCTAAGGCAAAAGATGAGGTTAGGTTGAAGAGTTGGGATGTAGCCGGGTTGTTCACATTAATTGATTAATTACCAATTTGCAAAAATAAATAAATAAACTAATAAGTTTTATTGGACTTTGATCTCAGTCGTTATACATGTTTTATTATGTAGTATGATTTGTGTTACACACTGTTGTTCTTCTGTCTTTTGGTTTCTATAGGCTGCCCTTCCTGCCCTTTGGCTTATAGCCAGTTTAAGCCGCCCTCATAAACATAGACCCCAATCCCGTTTGGTAAGCAAACTCCTAATCCATCATGCCTGTTCCTATTTGTATAAAACCATGATATGATTCCCCTTTATAACTGTATTTAATTCATTTTCGTTTAGAATCAATCCGTCTTGAAGATGATGGGTTATGGTTTGGTACTGTGCACCTTCTGGAAAGGTTGGGAGATGCGTGAAACCACCAACGTAAGTCAACAATGTTGTGTTATGCTTCATAAGTTTCCTATAAATCCAATATAAAAATGAAGAGGTTGTTGTCCTGGTTTACCCAATTTGGCAACAGCTGATAGGAGACATTTGTGAACAGACAAGGATCAGGTCAGTTGGTCATCAAATAGTTACAACATTTGGGTGACTTCACACTTGATTTCCATGAAATCACCTCTCAGGCCGCTCTGCATTGCCAGCTGTGCTAGAGGGCAGTGTGGTGCGTGGTATGGCATATTATATTGCTCCCCCCCCTTTTTTTTTTGTACAAGCTTTATTTAAAGTGTACAAAATGTAAACTTTATTTACTGCAATGTCGGCAACGTAATGCGTAGGGCTGCCACCCTTTAAAACTGAACACAAATTAATGACACAGGTTCTGTGGCTGATTAAGGTGGTAATTAAACTCACTTAGTGCCTTCTCTGCATTCAATTAGTCCTAGAACCTGTATAATTCATATGTGATCAGTTATAAAGGGATGAGGTGGCAACCCTAGTGATCCGCTGCGCTGCCCGCCACTGCAGTGCAATTTGGCCCGGAGTGCTGCTATAAAATGCAGCATGTATTCCAGCATGCTGCAGCGCAGGTATATAGGGTCATATCACAGGCAGGGGCAGGTAGCAGACAGAGGGATTCGCTGGGGAGGTAACCATAGCAGGAGTCAGAGTATGAAAAACAGGATCTTGAAGCAATGGCAGGGACCACCAGGAACCTTTTGGTCAGGAAATGCCCCAGAGCACCAAGCAGGCTTTGGAACTCACCATATTGCAGTATATCAGGCATTACTGGGACAAGGGCAACTAGAGCCTAAGGTGAACATGCCACATTGTACCCCCCAAGATGTATGAGCATTATGTGCATGCTTATCTCCTAAGCATAAATTCCTCCTCCACGTACAAATCCGCTCATCTGTTGAAATCCCGCCTCCCAGCACAAATATTTGCCCCCCCCCCATTCCTCCAGCTTGAATCTTCTCTCTTCAGCATAAATCCCTCCAAAATTTCCCCTCTGAGCACAAATCCTCTCCCCCCACTTCAAATCCTCCATCCTAGCACAAATCCCCCTCCAAAAAAAATGTTTCCTCATAGCACAAACACCCCCCATCACCCCTACTAGCATAAATCCCTCTCCCCCCCGAAAGAAAAAAAAATCCCTTTCAAGCACAAATCTTCTCCCCCTACTCCAAATTCCCAATCCTAGCACAAGTCCCCCTCCCACTAAAAAAAATTCCCCTCTTAGCACAAATACCCCCCATTCATCCCCGCTAGCACAAATTTTCCCCCCCAAAGGAAAAAATTATCCTCGTAGCACAAATACCCCCAAACATCATAACTAGCATAAATCCCCCCTCCCAAAAAATTAGTTTTTTAAAAAATCCTCTCCGAGCACAAATCCTCTCCCCCTACTCCAAATCCCCTATCCTAGCACAAATTCCACTCCCCCTAAAAAAAGAACAAAAAACAAAATTGCCATCTGAGCACATATCACCTTTTCTAGCACAAACTCCCCAAACACCCCCCCCCCCCCGCCATAGAGTCTCTGACCCCGAACACGCCTGCAGTTCAGGAGTAATGGCTTCTCATAGACTTTGCATGCTGCAGGCTTATTTTGGGACAGTAACTCTGAAAATAATAAGGCCATGAACAGCCAGGCAAGTAGCATTTTCAGGAGATCAGCCCTGGCAGCCTACATTCTTGTCTCAGTACAGGTTCCCTTTATTACTTTGTGTGAAAGTCCTTCTCATGGAGGAACCATGACTTCCTGTTGTGTTTTTTTCTTTTTCTAGTTATCGGAGATGATCATTCAGACAGTCCTGCGTTCTCCATGCTCCCTGGCAGCTCTCTGATTTCACCACCAATGGGCAGATCACAGGAGATGCCATAGAAAAAAAAAGGAAACATTCTACTTGTAGGTTCCCTCCAACAACCTTTGTAACGGAAGGACAAATATCCTAATAAAGTTTATTGACAAAATCTGTTAATGTTTTAGTTTTTCAAACTGACATTTGCTTTGGATTACCAGCGGAGGGAACGTGTTAACTTTCCTTCTCATGATAGATTTGTATTTGATGATTTTTATTGTAAATTATGAAAATTATTTTGTAAAATGAATCATTAAAAATGGAAAGCCGAACTTCAATGAGTCCACATTTCCAAATATTTGCTGCAAAAGCTTTTGAGGCGCTTTTGCAATGCTTGTTGCTTCATAAATGTGCTGCTTTATTCAATATACTGCTTTATACCTTCTAAAATAGTAATGAACAAAATAAATGCAAAAAAGTTGTTGTATCCGTGTAATGATGATGCAGCACATGTTTAACCCCTCACCCTCCAGAGGATTTCCCCCCATCCTGACCAGGCCATTTTTTACAAATCTCTCATTAAAGGGATCTCTATAGCAAGTTATACAGATGAATTTTGGAACCATTTGTATGTTCAAACTATTCATATAACATAAAGCGGTTCCATAAATTATCTATTGCAAGTCATAAGGTAAAGACCGTATGACACTGTCATAACATACCAACATACACTATATTGCCAAAGGTATTGGGCCACTGGCCTTTCCACGCACATGAACTTTAATGGCATCCCAGTCTTAGTCCGTAGGGTTCAATATTGAGTTGGTCCACCCTTTGCAGCTATAACAGCTTCAACTCTTCTGGGAAGGCCATCCACAAGGTTTAGGAGGGTGTCTATGGGAAGGTTGGACCATTCTTCCAGAAGCACATTTGTCAGGTCAGGCACTGATGTTGGGGGAGGAGGCCTGGCTCGCAGCCTCCGCTCTAATTCATCCTAAAGGTGTTCTATGGGGTTGAGGTCAGGACTCTGTGCAGGACAGTCAAGTTCCTCCACCCCAAACTCGCTCCTCCATGTCTTTATGGACCTTGCTTTGTGCACTGGTGCGCAGTCATGTTGGAACAGGAAGGGGCCATCCCCAAACTCTTCTCATAAAGTTGGGAGCATGAAATTGTCCAAAATGTCTTGGTATGCTGATGCCTTAAGAGTTCCCTTCACTGGAACAACCCCCAACCATAATCCCCCCTCCACCAAACTTTACACTTGGCACAATGAAGTCAGGTACGTAACGTTCTTCAGGCAACCGCCAAACCCAGACACATCCATCGGATTGCCAGACAGAGAAGCGCGATTGGTTACTCCAGAGAACACGCCTCCACTGCTCTAGAGTCCAGTGGCGGTGTGCTTTACACCACTGCATCTGACGCTTTGCATTGCAGTTGGTAATGTAAGGCTTGGATGCAGCTGCTCAGCCATTGCAACCCATTCCATGAAGCTCTCTACGCACTGTTGTTGTGCTAATCTGTAGGCCACACCAAGTTTGGAGGTCTTTAGCTATTGGTTCTGCAGACAGTTTGTGCACTGTGTGTGGTAAGGCACATGGGGTAATCAGAACACTGGTATTGCAGTAATCAGGGCACTGTATGGGGTATGGCAGTGATCAGAATGCTGGTTTGGTATATGGTGGTGATCAGGACGCTGGTATGGGGTATGGTGATGATCAGGACACTGGAATGGGGTATGGCAGTGATCAGAATACTGATATGGGATATGGCGGTGTTCAGGACACTGGTATGGGGTATGGTGGTGATCAGGACACTAGTATGTTGGTGATCAGGATGCTGGTATTGGGTATGGTGGTGATCAGGACATTGCCATTAGGTATGGTGGTGATCAGGATGCTGGTATGGGGTATAGAACTGGTCAGGACACTGGTATGAAGTATGGTGGTGATCAGGACACTGGTATGGGGTATGGTGATGATCAGGACTGCCGTAGGCTGTTAAGGGGTATGGTGGTCATCAGGACACTGGTAGGAGGTATGGTCGTGATCAGGATGCTGGTATGAGGTATGGTCGTGATCAGGGTGCTAGTATGGGGTATTGTGGTGATCAGGACGCTGGTATGGCGTATGGTGGTGATCAGGATGCTGGTATGGGGTATTGTGGTGATCAGAATGCTGGTATGGGGTATGGTGGTGATCAGGACGCTGGTATGGGGTATGGTGGTGATCAGAATGCTGGTATGGGGTATGTCAGTGATCGATACTGCTTCCTGTCCGCCGTTTATAGGTTATGGGTGGACGAGTAGAATTTAAGTAATAAGGCAAAGTGGAATTTTAGTTTTGGTGCAGGGGGGTATAGCAGAATTCTCCATATTGTGTAAGTAACAATGGGTGTAAGAGATCTCAAACCCTGGGATGGAGTGTGAGATTCTTGTAAGTAGAAGGTTGGAGATAAACTGGTAAAGGTTCCTATAAGTAGATTACAAAAGAGAGGATGAATAGTGCTTGTCTCAGATTAGCCAGATTCAATTAGAATCTTAGTTTGGGGGAACCAATCCCCTGATCTCTACTCATCACAATGTTACAGTAACACAATGTTTTTTAAAAAACCTGAGTTCTCTCTTCTCTTCTGTTTTCTGGTTTCTGATGTCCTCTTCTATTTTAACTTTCTACTTTTTAAGCACGGCCACATGAACATCGTTGAGCAGGAATTTCTTTCTCCCTGTTCGGTCTCTTTTTAGGTCTCTTGGTAGACTCAAGCAATATGTAACGTTTTCCAGGGTCATTTGCATGATCCTCAGGATGTCGGTGGTTCTTCCAATAGTTTTCACATTGTTTCCCTTTGTGTAATTCTCAATGGTGATCACTGGCTTCACTTCTATAAGTCTGATTTTTTTCTCTACCTCAGAGAAATCTCCTTGGGTTTTAGCCCTTCAAAGACCCATGGGGATTTGATGAAGGACCTCTGCCCTGATCGCTTTGCCTTGTGTCACAGTTTGAAAAGAGAAAGCCAATGTATCCAACACATTTAGGAACTAGCAAGTTGCAACGTACACTCATTGGCCAATTTATTAGGTCCACCTGTTCAATTGCTTGGTAACACAAATTGCTAATCAGACAATCACTTGGCAGCAATGCAATGCATTTAGGGATCTAGATGTGGTGAAGACGGCTTGCTGAAGTTCAAACCGAGCATCAGAATGGGGAAGAAAGGGGATTTAGGTGACTTTGAATGTGGCGTGGTTGTTAGTGCCAGATGGGCTGGTCTGAGTATTTCAAAAACTGCTGATCTACTGGGATTTTCATGCACAACCATCTCTAGGGTTTACAGAAAATGGTTGGAAAAAGAGAAAATATCCAGTGAGCAGCAGTTGTGTAGAGGAAAATGCCTTGTTGATGTCAGAGGACAGAGGAGATGGTAGGATCAGAATTTGGCATAAACAGCATGAAAGCATGGATCCATCCTGCCTTGTATCAACGGTTCAGGCTGGTGGTGGTGGTGTCATGGTGTGGGGATCCATCCTGCCTTGTGTCAGTGGTTCAGGCTGGTGGTGGTGGTGTCATGGTGTGGGGGATCCATCCTGCCTTGTATCAATGGTTCAGGCTGGTGGTGGTGGTGTCATGGTGTGGGGATCCATCCTGCCTTGTATCAATGGTTCAGGTTGGTGGTGGTGGTGTCATGGTGTGGGGGATCCATCCTGCCTTTTGTCAGTGGTTCAGGCTGGTGGTGGTGGTGTCATGGTGTGGGGGATCCATCCTGCCTTGTATCAATGGTTCAGGCTGGTGGTGGTGGTGTCATGGTGTGGGGATCCATCCTGCCTTGTATCAGTGGTTCAGGCTGGTGGTGGTGGTGTCATGGTGTGGTGGATCCATCCTGCCTTGTATCAATGGTTCAGGTTGGTGGTGGTGGTGTCATGGTGTGGGGGATCCATCCTGCCTTGTATCAATGGTTCAGGCTTGTGGTGTCATGGTGTGGGGATATATCCTGCCTTGTATCAATGGTTCAGGCTGGTGGTGGTGTCATGGTGTGGGGGATCCATTCTGCCTTGTATAAACGGTTCAGGCTGGTGGTGGTGGTGTCATGTGTGGGGCAGATTTTCTTGGTACTAGCAAGGTGGACCTAATAAAGTGGCCAGCGATTGTATTTCTTCTTTGTGCTCAGCATTAGATATTTTTCTTTTAGGAAACTCCTTCTCTAGCTTCCTCCAGTTGGACTTTCCAGACTATGGACACTGTGGTTGGTGCATATTGCGTTGAAAAATCTGAGGAGTAACTCTTCATAAAGTCCACAATAGCATTGCAAGATTGTTCAGTTTGGGTAACTAAAGGAATCCTGTCATACAACAAACATAGGTACTGCCCACGTTCATGTCCTTACGAAAATGCCAGTTGGCCTGGCTGTCTTTGACTTTAATGCTTTTTGAGTCATTTATTGGCAGGGGCCTATGGGTCGGTACCAGATGTAGAAGAATGGCACATGGAGACTGGAAGAAGTGGCACAATTATCATTTAGTTACATTGTTGGTAAACAGGCATCAAGTAAAGTGGCAACAGAAAGGCAGTTGACTTAACAATTCCAAGAAATTTGGTATCAGCAACACAATACACAAGAACACAGGTGTGGATGTACTCAACAATGCTAGAGGCACATTGGCAAGGCTCTGGTAATTCAAAGGTTGCACTTTCAGA
Organism: Staurois parvus; assembly: GCF_062004578.1. NCBI lineage: Eukaryota > Metazoa > Chordata > Amphibia > Anura > Ranidae > Staurois > Staurois parvus. The sequence goes on from NW_028318299.1 coordinate 538,147, forward strand.
AAGGCTTACATTACCCGAGCAACATCTGAGTAGAGCGGTGGCTGTAGGCAGGGTAGCGGTGTAAATGGCAATTAGAAAATAGAGGAGGATTCTAAGTCTCAGCACAGGGTTCCTGGGATTTGTAGAGCTGGTATCCTTAAGCCTAGTACACACGGGCCAAATGTTGGGTGGCATTGGTCGGTTCAATAGAAACTGGCCAACATTTGTCCCGTGTGAACAGCTACTAATTGATGCTCTCAACCAATGACTGAGAGTGCTGACTGGAGTGTTCTGGCGGCCGGGGCTGCCCCTTGTCAGAACACAATAGCACATTGGGGAAGATCGGGTGGAGCCTACGTGCTGACGTCACGCCACCGGGTCCGTGCTTCAGAACGGTGGCCATCTTGGTATGTGGCATACTTAATGCTTGTATTGTTCTCCATGTGGAATACTTTTATGTATACAGTCAGGTCCATAAATATTGGGACATCGACGCAATTCTAACATTTTTGGCTCTATACACCACCACAATGGATTTGAAATGAAATGAACAAGATGTGCTTTAATTGCAGACTGTCAGCTTTAATTTGATCCAAATCAGGTGAACGGTGTAGGAATTACAACAGTTTGCATATGTGTTAAGAGACCAAAAGTAATGGGACAATTGGCTTCTCAGCTGTTCCAAAGCCAGGTGTGTGTTATTCCCTCATTATCCCAATTACAATGAGCAGATAAAAGGTCCAGAGTTCATTTCAAGTGTGCTATTTGCATTTGGAATCTGTTGCTGTCAACTCTCAAGATGAGATCCAAAAAACTGTCACTATCAGTGAAGCAAGCCATCATTAGGCTGAAAAAACAAAACAAACCCATCAGAGAGATAGCAAAAACATTAGGCGTGGCCAAAACAACTGTTTGCAACATTCTTAAAACATTGTGGTGGTGTATAGAGCCAAACATTGTAGAATTGTGTCGATGTCCCAATATTTATGGACCTGACTGTACTTTTAAAATGAAATACTACACTATATACCGTTTTCCGGGCTCCGTGTGGTGAGCATTTCCTTTCAGAACATAAATGGACCATCGAGTTGTCGGAGAGTGGATAATAGAGACCCCTTGTTACATCTGCTACCTAACAAGTAGTCCTCTGGTGAGTACATGGTGGTGGTGGATTGCACATTGGACTCTAGAGCACTGTGTGGGACTGAACACAATGTGTTGTGATTACTACTATCACACCGCTGATACACAGATTCATCCTGGAAGGATTTTTTGTTAATTATTCATTATATTGGTTGCACTGAGATACATGTACATTCAAGAATCCAATTACAAATCTGCCCCATGTGTATAAATACCATTTACTGCTCATATAGTCACAGAGGAGTCTGAGGTAAGTGTATAAATGGATTTTATTTCATTCTGAAACAGACAAAAGCAATTACAAACTGTTTAGATGATTGGATAAAAATAAACAGAGAGAGGTTAATATCTTGTGTTTCATACTCTCTTTATGTATTATGGTCATAATTAAAATAAAATTAGTTCAAAATATATTTCTATATTGTTCTCATTTAGTTAAATATATATTGCAACATTTGTAAATATTTTGTATTATCCAGCCAACAGAGGGAGCTAACGGCTCCAGTGTTTCAGCTCCAGAATTCAGTGACTCCTCCCCCTCCCTCCCTTCCTTCATAAGGTTCTTTACAAGGTGTCAATCAGACAAGTGGAGCCATGAAGCAGGCAGCATCTCCTGTGCCCTCTCTCCCCATAGTGACTGTATACATATAGATAGGAAAAATTTTAAAGATATAAAAGACCAGTTTAAAACTTTTAAAAACTATTTCAGAAGAAGATATTAAGGTAAAACTAAAGGCAACACTTTTTTTTTTGTTTGAGTGGAGAGGGACTAGAACCCCTAGTCCCTAGTTTGAGACTGGGATCTGCTTTTAACCTGTCATAAAAAAAAACATGGTGCTGTCATGGATGACCTCCTTCTTAAAATCCTAGGTGCTGGCTGTCATGATGATACTGTGACCTTAGATTTTCTTGACTTGAAATTAGCATGCAGCCAGTGAAGTCATGCTTTGCATACTTTTTGAGGGTTAGCAAGGTTTTTTTACTTAGAGAATAGGTGCAGGAACTCGCTCCTTCACCCCTTGCAGAGGGAGCCATACAGGGGATCGGTTCCAGTAATTGCCCCCCCCCCATCACCCTCTCTGTGCACTATACATTTCCCTCTGCTGCCTGGGCCCCCCTGTATGCCCCCACCCCTGCAGTGCTGCTGGCTTCCCTCCTCTCCAGCAGCTGCAGTCACGCAATAGGATCCTTTAGGATGGAGAGTGGGGGAAAGGTCTGGTAAATATATCACATTTACCAGCCCCTTCTTTTCCTGAGTGAACACAATGATTGATTGGCACCAATCACTCACTGTGTTCATTCATAACTGAATGTCAAGGTCCTACCTTTTCCCTGAGGTTATGTTACTCCATGTGCTGGCGTCCATCTTGGATTTCTGCTGAGCATGGTAGGAATCCTTTATGCCTTCAGGTCTCTGAGGTCCATACCCCAGAGGGGTGTGGCTGATGACATATAAGCCTGTGGTCCGCACATGCTCTTTGCACTTGTGTCTTTGTGTTGCTATTACTCTGTTCTGACTCTCGTGACTCTCCTGGTATCTGATTCGGCTTGTGACTCGACTATTCTTTGTATTCTCCTTTGATCTGACTCTCTGTTGCTGAACCCGGCTCGTGACCTGTGATTCTCGTCTGCTGTCCTGTACTGTTTTGTCCTGTTGTTGTTGACCCGGCCTGTCTGACTACTACTACTTCCACCAGCTACACGCCATTGGCGGCGGCCATTACCGCAGCTGAGGTGTCTCGGGGGCCGCGACCTGGTTCCTGGCTGCGTCAAGTCCATCCCCAACATCAGGGGCCCTGGTGAAGGGCAGCCTGGGACTTAGACTCCGCGCCCTGAGGGACTTCGGTCTGTGGGTGGTGGTTGTCGTCAGCCAGTGCGTTACATTGTTAGTCCTGCCTGTCTGTTCCTCTGCTCCTGCCCTGACACTGAAACCTAGTAAACTGTTTTTTTCCCAAGGGGACCTGTCAGGATGGCTGTATGGTTTCTAACAGCAGCCCTGCCGCCCTGCCAGCTAGAATAGATCCCCCCCAGCAACAAAGGACCACCAAAAACAAAATATCCCCCAACAACAATTGACCACTAGCAGAAACAACAGTTCTCCCTGCAGCCAGCATCAATAGACCCTCTTGCACCCCTTTGTATTACATTCATTCAGTGGGTCCTGCTGAAAAAAAAGCCCTGAGGGTTAGTATTTTCTGAAAGAGGTCAGCATTAGCCACCGGATATTTCTTTGACACAGATTTCCTTTAAAAAGCTCGAAGGTGAATTTCAAACCCTTAACTCTGACCAAAACCATCTTTGTTTTGGATGGTGTGGGCAACGTTTAGAGCTTTTTGGGGTTTTTATTGCCATCTGTGTCCTGTTGGCGAGATTTCTCTACATCGAGATTCAGGACTATTTTTGTAGAGTGAAGAAGAACTTCTGGCTGGGTTTTTATGGTTGTCTGTGCCTTCCTGTCTCAGTGACAACTTCTCACCATTTATTGGAAGGGACAGGAAGTCTCCCCAAAGGGGTCACAGGCAAGACAGTGAATCCTGGTAGCAAGTGACTCTTCTTCATTATGACCAAAATTAAAAAAAAAATGACTGGAGTTTGGCTATAAAAAATTTGCCATAATGTTCCTAAAAGAATAGATTGGTGGGACCAACTGGTGATGCATAGCAAAAATTGGCCAGATTCAATGGAAATCCTAATTTTGGAGATCCAGTCCAATGATCCCTACTCATCATCACAATGTTACTGAAGTACACAAAATTTCTTAAAAAACCAGTTAGTCTTCTCCTGGCTTGTGTCGTCCTTCATTAATTTTTCTGTTTCGCATTTGAGCTCTGCCTCGTGGATGTAGTTGAGCAGAAATTTCTTCCTCTCTTTCTGGTCTCTTTTCGGGTCTCTTGGTAGACCCAGGCAGAATGTGACATTTTCCAGAGCCTTTTGTATGATCCTCAGGATGTCGGTGGTTCTTCCCAGAGTTTTCACATTGCTGTCCTCTGTGTAATTCTCAATGGTGATCATTGTCTCCGCTCCCATAAGTTTGAATGTTTTCTCTACCTCCATGAAGTCTCCACAGGTTTTACTGGTGATAACAACAATGGGGACAACACCTGGAAAATACATTTCAAATTGAAATTGAGTCCCACACTGCAAACCAGAACAATGTTCATCCCATCAAATGATTTCACAGGCTAGCCAAGGAAATCATCAATTTATATTTTATTGGATATATCCTGCAAGT